>NC_053022.1:135864444-135901525 GCF_003073215.2 Triticum urartu
GGTGAACTATCAAGGGGTTCCCATTATAACCCAACCGCGTAAGGAACGCAAAATCCGGGAACATAACACCGATATGATGGAAACTAGGGCGGCAAGAGTGGAACAAAACACTAGGCGAGAGGCCGAGCCTTCCACCCTTTACCAAGTATATAGATGCATTAAGATAACTTGTCAATATAATGATATCCCAACAAGTAAATAATGTTCCAACAAGGAACCGCCTTCAATCTTCCCCTGCAACTAGCAACGCTATAAGAGGGGCTGAGCAAAGCGGTAACATAGCCAATCAACGGTTTGCTAGGACATGGTGGGTTAGAGGTTTGACATGGCAATTTGGGAGGCTTGAAAGCAAGTGGTAGGCATCATAGCATTGGCATAGCAAAAGAGCGAGCAATCTAGCATAGCAAAGATAGTAGTGATTTCAAGGGTATGATCATCTTGCCTGCACAATTGTCAGAGTTGACTGGATCCTCGAAAGCAAACTCAACGGGCTCCTCGTTAGCGAACTCGTATCCCGGCTCTACCCAAACAAGACAAACAAGCAATAGGGACACAATCAACCACGTGCAAGCTCAAACAAAATGATGCAAAGGTGATATGCTATGCGGGATGCGATGCGGGATGCATATGCAAGATGTGACAAGGAATGCATGAACCTGGCCTCAAATTGGGAATCCAAGTGTGCCACTGGAAAGATGAGATGAAATCGCTTGAAAACGATATAAAGAACGCCGGAATCGGAGTTACGGTTTGGAAATGGCAAGCGATTCAAATATGACCACGGTCTGCGATTTACAGCAAGTAGCCATCTAAATGCAACGAGATGAACATGCTACAGCACCCAAACATGGCATAAAAATACATGGCAGGGATGCATTCAAGATTCTTAACAAAAGTCTAGCAATGAGCTACGGCCAATTCATCCATTAACAGGTTCAAACAAGCATGGCAAAAATGCATATGACAAACAGATTTTAGACTTAGTGAAATTAACACTTGTCTGGAATTTCAGATCAGGTAGCCCTCTTCGGAGCATCCAAACTACATGCTACAGGACCTGAACAAGGCAAAGTAAAGCATGGCATGGAGATAATCAAAGAGCTTAACAAAAGTCCCTTAGTGACCTTGAGCCAAAAGGGATCAGAAAATATAATTGCAAGCATGTGAACATGGCAAAAACATAATCAGTTCTCAGACTTGGTGAAAACCGGAACATGCTGAAAACAGATATCAAGTAGGCATGTTTACGAGGTCGATGCACTCACTACGGAGCTGCAGTTGTATTTGGATGTAAAGATGCTCCCACGGTCTGAAGAGATCACTTGCGGAATACCATGTAGAGAGACAATTCGAGAGGTATAGAGTTCCGCCAATTGAGCTGCAGTGATTGACTCTTTTATAGGCAGAAAGTGAGCCACTTTAGTGAGTTTGTCGATGACAACGAATATAGCATCATTGCCACGCTTGGACTTTGGAAACCCAGTCACGAAGTCCATCTCAATGTGGTCAAACTTCCATTCTGGAATGGCAAGAGGTTGGAGGAGACCCGCTGGCCTTTGGTGTTCTGCCTTCACTCTTCTGCAGACGTCACATTCATTCACAAATTGAGCGATCTCGCGCTTCATTCGAGTCCACCAATAAGCCTGCTTGAGGTCCTGATACATCTTCGTACTCCCAGGGTGGATGGAGAGGAGAGAATTGTGAGCCTCGTTCATGATCACTTTACGGAGGTCACCTTTGGGTACAACAATACGATCCTCGAAGAAGAGAGTGTCCTTGTCATCAAGATGGTAGCACTTGTACTTGGGTTGACTCTTGGAAATCCCAATCTTCACCTTTTTAACCATAGCATCAAGAAGCTGGGCTTGGTGAATCTGGTCTTCCAAGGTAGGAGAGAGTTGAAGGTTGGGGAGGAAGCCTTGAGGAACAACTTGCAGATTAAGTTTGCGGAAAGATTCACAAAGCTCGGGTTGATAAGGCTTGAGAATCAGACTGTTGCAGTAAGCCTTTCTGCTCAATGCGTCAGCAAACACATTGGCCTTGCCTGGAGTATACTCGATACTCGGATTATACTCTTGAATCATTTCGACCCATCGAGTCTACCTGAGGTTGAGATTAGGATGAGTGAAGATGTACTTGAGACTCTTGTGATCAGTGAAAATGTCCACTTTTCTTCCCAATAAGAGATGTCTCCAAGTCAAAAGAGCATGCACAACTGCCGCCAACTCGAGATCATGAGTGGGGTAGTTCTTCTCATTGGGCTTCAACTGGCGTGAGGTATAAGCAACAACTTTCTTCTCTTGCATCAATACTGCGCCAAGACCTTGGAGAGAGGCATCACAAAAGACCTCGTACGGCTTGGATTCATCAGGCGGAGTGAGAACTGGAGCAGTGATCAATTTCTCTTTCAAAGTGTTGGAAGCAATGTCACACTCCGGAGACCAAATGTACTTGACGTGCTTCTGGAGAAGATTAGAGAGAGGCTTCACGATCTTAGAAAAGTTTTCAATGAATCTTCGACAGTAGCTTGCGAGACCGAGGAAGCTACGGAGTTGCTTCACGTTCTGAGGAGGTTCCCAATTCACAATTGCAGACACCTTCTCAGGATTCACGGCAATACCCTTGGCAGAGATGATATGACAAAGATAAAGAACCTCATCGAGCCAAAATTCGCACTTGGAGAACTTGGTGTAGAACT
The DNA here is from genome assembly GCF_003073215.2 of Triticum urartu. Lineage (NCBI taxonomy): Eukaryota > Viridiplantae > Streptophyta > Magnoliopsida > Poales > Poaceae > Triticum > Triticum urartu. The sequence goes on from NC_053022.1 coordinate 135,867,143, forward strand.
TGTGTTCCCTCAACTTATCAAGAACCAAACGCGAGTGCTTGGCATGATCTTCCTTGTTCTTCGAGAAAACCAGAATGTTGTGGAGATAGACCAAAACGAAGTCATTGGTGTAGGCGTTGAAGATGAAGTTCATCATGCGAGAGAACGTCGGAGGAGCGTTGACGAGGCCAAAAGACATGACAGTGTATTCGTATGAACCATAGCTTGTCCTGAAAGCCGTCTTGGGAATATCTTGCTCACAGATTCGAATCTGATGATAACCCATACGGAGATCAAGCTTGGAGAATACTTGGGCACCTTTGAGTTGTTCGAACAGCTCATTGATGTTGGGAAGTGGATATTTGTTCTTGATGGTCTTCTTGTTCAATGGACGGTAATCAACACAAAGTCGGTCCGTTCCATCCTTCTTCTCCACAAAAAGAACACCACAACCCCATGGAGAAGAGCTAGGCTGGATGAGACCCATTCTCTCTTGAATATCGAGTTGCTTCTTCAGCTCCTTCAACTCTTCAGGTCCGAGCTTGTAAGGACATTTGCACACAGGTTCTGTACCAGGTTCAAGATCAATAACGAATTCAACTGGCCGGTGCGGAGGCATTCCTGGAAGCTCTTCTGGAAAGACGTCTTGATATTCGCAAACGACTGGAATTTGCGAGATAGCATCCAGTTCACCCTTCTCATTGAGAGAAAACAGACGGATGGTATCATCACGAGCGGCAAAGACAATTACATCCTCAGACGAATGAGTCAATTGAATCTGCCTGGCTGCACAATCAAGATGTGCCTTGTGCTTAGAAAGCCAATCCATTCCGAGAATAAGATCAATATCCGAGTTACCAAGAACCACCAGAGAAGAGAGAAACTTGTAATCACCCAACGTGATAGAGATATCGGGAGCAACCAAACTAGAAGTCAAAAGCTTGCCGGGAGAAACAACTTGCATGACTTTGGGCATGATCTCAGTATCAACATTGTGCTTCGATGCAAAAGGGCATGACAAGAAAGAATGCGATGCACCAGTGTCAAAAAGAACTTTTGCAGGAACATCGTTAACAGGAAGGTTACCCATGATCACATCTGACGAGTCCTCTGCCTGGGCTGCATTCATCAAATTGACCTTGGCGTGCTTGGGGTTATGCTTGACCACAGTTGTACTTGCCAATCTCACAGGAGGAGGAGGAGGAAGACGCCTCTGGTTGAAACACTTGTTGGCATAGTGACCCTTCTGTTGGCACTTGTTGCACGTGACCTCTGAAAGCGGACGGTGATACGGAGCACTCGATCTTGGAGCTTGAGACGAAGTCTTGTTCTGAAAGCCAGGGTTGGGTGGGTGGGAAGATCCACTGCCACCTTTGCTCTTCTGCTGATACGGCTGACGGAACGGAGGAGGAGGAAGCCAATACTTCTGCTGCTTGGCCACTTGAGTAGAGGAAGAAGGAGTAACATCTCTGACTCGCTTCTTGGAAGCATCACACCTCAACTGAGCAGCCTCTTGCTTCAATGCCATGTTGTAGAACTCATCGTACCTCAAGGGCTCGAAGAGAACAAGAGCTAGATGAATTTCTTCTCTGAGACCACCCCTGAACTGGTATATCATGCTCTTCTCATCAGGCACGTCCTTCTTGGCAAAGCGGGCGAGCTTCTGAAACAACTTGTTGTAGTCATAGACAGACAAAGAGCCTTGCTTCAGGTTGCGGAATTCCTCACGCTTGCTTTCAACCATGCTCTGAGGGATATGATGAGCTCTAAAATCTTGACGGAATTCATCCCAAGTGATAACACATCCACCTCTGGAATCCTTGTACTGCTGGAACCATTCTGCAGCTTGATCTTTGAGTTGGAAGGAAGCGAACTTGACAAAGTCCTCCGGCCTGACGTTACTGCACTCGAAATGCTTGCACAGATCCACAAGCCAATCGTCAACATCGGTTGCCTCAACACAATTTCTGAAAGTCTTTGTCCCGTTAGCAAGAAACTGGTTGAGTGTAGCAAAGTGATTCTGATTGTTGCCTTGGTTCCCTTAGTTGCCTTGATTGCGCTCTTGAAGAATTTGCATGATCAACTGTGTGTTTGCATTGGTTGCGGCCATCACAGCTTGCCATGCCTCCGGAGGAGGTGGAGGTGGTGGCGGATCAGGATTCGGAGTCGTGCGCGTTGGAGGAGCCATCCTGAAGAGGTTGACATCCATTAGCACATTGATAGACAAATATTGAAGCTGAATCCAACGAATGAAAATTGCAACATATAGTCTTCACATCCGAACAAAATGAACGAATGCATTCCTCTTGAAATGGTCACATATCCATAAATTGAGAAGCCACGTAGAATTAAGGTAGAGAAATAAATCAACAAGGTACGGATCAAGAACGAATAATCGGTAAGAAATCCCAATCTCAAACCAATATCCGTGGAAGAAGAACTAGAGCTACAAGAATTCCCACCTATGAAACTCCCGAACCTTTCCGGTTATGCAATCAGGTGTTGGGGATACAGGGGAAGCATAATATCCCACCCAAATCTAGCAAATCCTATATCCAGCGGTATCCATCCTTCAACACATAACCGAGAAAAAAAAACTTCGGAAACCATCTACCTCAACCTTCGAAAAGCATCCGTTATACAAGTTATGGCGATACTCCCGAACTCCCGCCCCAGTACTGGGTGGCGTCGAGGTTATCTCACCAACGAACTGCATAAAAGAGATTTTCGATGTCGGCGTACTAAACTCAGGTATTCCAGAACTGCAACGATAAAATTATGACGACAACACCTCAGAGCTCAACTCCCCGGGACACTTCCACAAAAACCCCTGACAGGAGGCACCAAGACAATGTTCTCATCATAAAACCATCGGAACGATTCCAAGATACCCGCGTGATCCTAAATCTTTTTAGTGAAATTTGAGAAGAGAAGAGTCAAAACTCTACGTCAGGATGCCTTACCAGAGCGATGCGGAGACTGGGAAGTAAAAAGAATTCCTAAACTCTCCGATATATAATTCCTAAATGACTCAAAACATTTTTCTAGACACAACTCGGCTGCTAAAAACGATCAAGCAATGGGGCTCCTAAGGTCGGGGAAAGCTATGATACCAACTTGTAACACCCTCGATGCGACTATATCTCCCACGTGTCGAGGCACGACTTAGAGGCATAATCGCATTGAAGGCATATGTCGCAAGTTAAGCAATCTTCACAACATCCCATGTAATATGAATAATAAAGGGGAGATAACATAGTTGGCTTACACTCGCCACGTCAATCAAGGTACATAAATAACATTACATCATTCAAACACTCATGGCCCGACTACGATGCCAAAATAAAAGAGAACCCAACATGCGACACGGTCCCAATCACCCCCAACTGGGCACCACTACTGATCATTAGGAAAGGAAACATAGTATCATTGAGAGTCCTCATCGAACTCCCACTTGAGCTCGAGCGCGTCACCTGGAGCGGAATCATCAGGCCCTGCATCTTGTGTAATAGTAATCTGTGAGCCACAGGGACTCAGCAATCTCGCACCCTCGCGATCAAGACTATTTAAGCTTATAGGTAAGGCAAGGTAAATATGTGGAGCTGCAGCAACCGACTAGCAAATATGGTGGCTATCCTGTTCGCAAAAGAGAGCGAGAAGAGGAGGCAAAGCGCGAGCGAGAAACTAGAGAGCAACCTGCGCAAACATAACTCCAACACCGTGTCCACTTCCCGGACTCCGCCGAGAAGAGGCCATCACGGTAACACACTTAGTTGATTCATTTTAGTTAAGTTAAGGTTCAAGTTATCTACAACCGGACATTAACAAATTCCCATCTGCCCATAACCGCGGGCACGGCTTTCGAAAGTTTAAAACCTGCAGGGGAGTCCCAACTTAGCCCATGACAAGCTCTCACGGTCAACGAAGGAATAGACCTCCTCCCGAGACGTTCCGATCAGACTCGGTACCTCGGTTCTTCAAGACATTTCGACAGGTTAAAACAAGACCAGCAACACCGCCCGAATGTGCCGACAAATCCCGATAGGAGCTGCACATATCTTGTTCTCAGGGCACACTCAGATGAGACATCCTACGAGTAAAACCAACCCTCAAGTTGCCCCGAGGTGGCCCCGCAGTCTACTCGGTCGGACCAACACTCAGAGGAGCACTGGCCCGGGGGGCTAAAATAAGATGACCCTCGGGCTTCGGAAACCCAAGGGAAAAAGAGGCTAGGTGGCAAATGGTAAAACCAAGGTTGGGCATTGCTGGAAAATCTTTAATCAAGGCGAACTATCAAGGGGTTCCCATTATAACCCAACCGTGTAAGGAACGCAAAATCCAGGAACATAACACCGATATGACGGAAACTAGGGCGGCAAGAGTGGAACAAAACACTAGGTGAGAGGACGAGCCTTCCACCCTTTACCAAGTATATAGATGCATTAAGATAACATGGCAATATAATGATATCCCAACAAGTAAATAATGTTCCAACAAGGAACGGCCTTCAATCTTCCCCTGCAACTAGCAACGCTATAAGAGGGGCTGAGCAAAGCGGTAACATAGCCAATCAACGGTTTGCTAGGACATGGTGGGTTAGAGGTTTGACATGGAAATTTGGGAGGCTTGAAAGCAAGTGGTAGGCATCGTAGCATTGGCATAGCAAAAGAGCGAGCAATCTAGCATAGCAAAGATAGTAGTGATTTCGAGGGTATGATCATCTTGCCTGCACAATTGTCAGAGTTGACTGGATCCTCGAAAGCAAACTCAACGGGCTCCTCGTTAGCGAACTCGTCTCCCGGCTCTACCCAAACAAGACAAACAAGCAACAGGGACACAATCAACCACGTGCAAGCTCAAACAAAATGATGTAAAGATGATATGCTATGCGGGATGCATATGCAAGATGTGACAAGGAATGCATGAACCTGGCATCAACTTGGGAATCCAAGTGTGCCACTGGAAAGATGAGATGAAATCACTTGAAAACGATATAAAGAACACCGGAATCGGAGTTACGGTTTGGAAATGGCAAGCGATTCAAATATGACCACGGTCTGCGATTTACAGCAAGTAGCCATCTAAATGCAACGAGATGAACATGCTACAGCACCCAAAGATGGCATAAAAATACATGGCAGGGATGCATTCAAGATTCTTAACAAAATTCTAGCAATGAGCTACGGCCAATTCATCCATTAACAGGTTCAAACAAGCATGGCAAAAATGCATATGACAAACAGATTTCAGACAGTGAAATTAACACTTGTCTGGAATTTCAGAGCAGGTAGCCCTCTTCGGAGCATCAAAACTACATGCTACAGGACCTGAACAAGGCAAAGTAAAGCATGGCATGGAGATACTCAAAGAGCTTAACAAAAGTCCCTTAGTGACCTTGAGCCAAAAGGGATCAGAAAATACAATTGCAAGCATGTGAACATGGCAAAAACATAATCAGTTCTCAGACTTGGTGAAAACCGGAACATGCTGAAAACAGATATCAAGTAGGCATGTTTACGAGGTCGATGCACTCACTACGGAGCAAGTCATGCCAAATTAAGCATACACCCGTCCAGAATACACAAAATAGAAGCTAGACATGGCAAGAACAATAGCATAGCATGCATGGATCAACTACAACATCCTCAGCGAAATCGCTAACAAGTAGACAATCTGCCCAGATTCACGAAGTAGCAAAAGTAGAGCTCGATTGACTCAAGATAGGGTGCTCCATAATTGCAAACAAAGACATGGATGGATAGAGCACTACAATATTAACAAAACATCCTTACTGATCATCCTCAAAAGAGGCACGGATCACTAGGAAACAACATGAACATATGACCATATGAGATAAACAGCTCAAGGACTTAGTGGAATTGCTAAGTCGCTGAAATCAGCATTACCAAGTGCCTCACTTTGCAAGCTTGTACTAGTCACCACACACATCACAAAAATACATGGGTTGCACCTATGGAAAGATGGCAAAACCCTTAACAAAACATATGTAGAGCTCATGGGCATATCATGCACACAATAAACATGGCAAAAATGACAAATATCTAAATGGAGCAGCAGATCTGACAATTATCTCAAGTAGCCCTATTCTAACAGCATTTCGGGCATCAAGATGAACTCAAATGAAAATGATGCAATGGAATGAAATGATGTACTCTCTGAGATGAACATTTTGATATGCTATATGCCCAAAACGGAGTTACGGATGAGGAGTTACGATGCGATGAACATAGCCAAAAATATCTGAGACTTGTAAAAAAAACAACCTCCCAGATCTAGGGTTCCTCGGCGCGTGAACCGAGGCGGCGGCGCACGCACTCCGGCGAGTCGGTGGTGGCTGGGGCCAGCGAGGAGAAGGCCGGATCCGGGTCGGGGCGGCGAGGTCCGGCGGCGGGGTGGCCGGATCCGTCGCCGAGCGGCGAGGGGGCGACGAGGGGGTCGCGGAGGAGACGCCGAGCGCTGGCGGCGCGCTGCTCCGGCGATGGCCGCGGTGGCCGGAGGCGTCGGACGGCGAGGTGGCTCAGCCGCCGGCGTCGGAGAAGGAAGCGGCGGGTGGGGCGCGGCCGCTCGGGCCCGGTCGGGCGACGGGAGGGCCCGGCCTGGGCCTCACGGGCCGGCGGCGCTGGCGGCGATGGGGTGCGCGGGCGCCACGTGGCGGTGCGGGATTGGCCCGGGTGGGGCGGCGGACGTGTCCGGCCGGGAATGGACGTGTCCGGCCGGCGCGAGGTGGATTTTTTTAGGGTTTCGGGAGGGGATCCGAGATTTGGAATGGGGGGTCTTTATATAGACATAGAGGGAGCTAGGAGAGTCCAAATGAGGTGCGGTTTTCGGCCACGCGATCATGATCGAACGCTCTAGATGATGGAGAGGTTTTTGGTGGCTTTCGGGCCAAATTGGAGGGGTGTTGGGCTGCAACACACACGAGGCTTTTTCGGTCCCTCGGTTAACCGTTGGAGTATCAAACGAAGTCCAAATGATACGAAACTTGACAGGCGGTCTACCGGTAGTATACCAAGGCCGCTTGGCAAGTCTCGGTCCAATCTGGAAATGTTAAATCCCCACACACGAAAGAAAAGTAGAATTGACCATCGGAGGAGAACGAAGCGCCGGAATGCAAAACAGACAACGGGGAAAATGCTCGGATGCAAGAGATGAACACGTATGCAAATGCAATGCACATGATGACATGATATGAGATGCATGACAACGATAACAACACACGGAGACAAAAACCCGAACCCGAGAAAGTAAAATAACTTAACGCCGGAAACGGCAAGAGTTGGAGTACAAATTGGGAAAGTCATATCCGGGGTGTTACAACAACCAATTATGATGCATGTCCGGTTTAATGAAGCATGGCATGGCAAAGTGCACAAACAAAACTACATGTTAAGTGGAGCTCAATATCCAACGAGCTGCATATTAACGAAACACCACAACAATTATTTAGTACACTCTCGTTTATGTACCCAACAATATTAAGTGTTGGTTAGCATGGCAAGGGGTGAAGCATAACAAAACTATACCAACTAAACAATTTAAATGGGACCGGATATAACAAACAACAAATTTGGTAAATCCCCATATGCATTTAGAAAATTAATGCAAACAACAATTTAAACATTCTTGATGTTGTTATCATGATGCGGATGACATTTGCAAGTTTTATGCAATTTTTATTAGAAGTTGACATGAGCGTGATGAGAGCATTTGTCACCGTGGTAGAAAGAAAGGGGTGCCACGGCGATGAAACGGAAATGATGCCGCGACAACATTCCAATGATCCGATAGCTCACGGAGATACCGGTGAAAAAGGAAGTGGGTGTGAGTGTGTCATGCAAGAAGATGGGGTGCTCCCGGATACCGGGTTCCCACATGTCGACGATAAGGCAACGAGGAACTCGCAACGAACAACTCGGACACGGTGCAACCACGAGCATCACATACATCACACAACATTCGTTCACGGGCGTCGTCTCGGTGGTTATACCTTCCAAGGGAGCATTCTCGAGCGGTTTGAGTTCGTAGAGGAAGTAGTCGTTCACGGGTCGTTGTGGGAAGTAGTCGTTCATGTCCGTAGATGTTCGGGGTCACGACACGGAACTTGACGTCCACGGGGTCTACAGCGATGGTTGTGGTACATGTTCTGTAGACGTTCGGGCGACGATAGTGGTACACATTTTGAAAGTGAACTTGACGAATACGAATCCCTTTGGGGTTTTCGTGGTACTAAGGGTCTTCGGACTTGACGGCTCTGAGTCCTCCGGGGGTCGACGGTAGTGTCGTGGTACTCGGCGTCTTGTCGAGTCCCAGCGACGGTGGTCATACATGACGCGTTGTGGAAGTAGTGTACTCGCGGTCTTGAGTGACGGTAGTCGTACGTGTATCGACAAGGTACTTGGCGCATCCTTGGTCCTTTGGGTTTCGGTCTTGGCAATTTCGTAGATGGTAGAAGGGGTACTGGATAGTTCTAGCACTTGGCAAAAATCTTGTGACGGTGTATGATGAACTTGGTTTGGGATTTGGCGTTGTTCAACAGGGTACTTCTCAGGAAAACCGACAAAAAACAGAGAAGCACAAGGGGCACCGGTTAGGATGGAGCTCAGATCCTTAGCAAGGAAGAGGCGCAGGGGTGAAAGGAGTTGGCGCGTGGGAAGGAGAAGCAGGGGAAGTGGGCGAGCAGAGTACGGGGTCGCCGGAGAAGGGGCTCGCCGGCGGGTGAGGCAAGGTGGCTCCGGCGAGGGCACCGGTGGCCGGGACGGACGAGGCAGTGACGAGGAAGCCGGGGTGCGGAAGACGATGTGGAGGAACAAAAGACGAAGGAGGCGAGAGGCGAGCCACGCATGAGGAAGGAGGTCGAGGCCGGCGCTAGTTGGCGCTATGGTGGCGTCCTGCTGGTCGCCGGAGCAAGCGGCGGCGAGGTGCGGCGCTGGGGCGCTCAAGACCGAGCGAAGAGGGCTACGGGGATGGAGCTGCAACGGCGACAAGGAGGCGCGGCCACGGGATCGAGCACGGGCGCTCTCCTGGCGCTCGATGTGTGCGTGCGTGCGGCGCTGCGGGAAAGAACAAGGAGATGGGGAATCGGGCGCAGGATGGTTCAGGCGTGGGCGCGAGGGGTTCTGCTCCTCTCTGTGTGGCGGCTCCAGGAGGAAGGGTCGAGGGAGAGAAGCGGGCGCGAGCGAGATAGAGTGGTGATCGGGCAGGAGAGGGATGACGGGTGTGGCGGCGCTGCCAGGAGGGAGAAGGTGAGATCGAGAGAGAGAGAGGTGTCGGCCCCCTGGCGGCTAGGGTTTACCACGGGTCTGCTGGCCCAGGGGAGGTTTGGGCCGGTCTGGGGTGGGGAGGCCCAAGTGGCCAGCTGGGCTCTGCTCTCCCTCTATTTACTCTATTCAAAATAGCAGAAAAAGAGAAAGAAAAGGGAAGAAAAGAAAAGGGTAGAGAAAGAGTTTGGGCACGGGGATAAATTTCCCAGACTCGCAAAAATGTGCATGTTCCAAGAAAAATGGAGTGGGCATTTTTGAAAGTTTAAATTCAAACTCATTTGATTTAAAATCAAATGGTTTGAATAGGAAGTGAGTGTTGGGAAGGTCCAAAAATGTTCCGGATTTAGGAGTTGCTTGGGAAAATGAAGAAAAGATATATGGCAAAGTTAGAGGCCAAGAGTTGTGATAACAAAGGCATTGGGATTTTATTTTTGCAAGTGTGTTTATGGGTGATTCCGAAAAAATGGAATATTTAAAATAGCTCCCTAATATCGGGAGGATATGTTATAAACAGAATCACCATGTGAATTCCCTCGGTTTAAATGGATCAAAGATCCATGCCATTTATTTAGTTGAGTTAAAAAAATGACATGATGGCATGATGACATGATGCAATGCACAAATGCAAAGATGAATGCAACAGACAAAACAAATTACCCGACGAAACTCGGAAAACCAAGGAAGGCATCTAAAGCTCCGGTCTTTGGGCGTTACATCCTACTAGGACTCCCAAGTCCTAGTAGGATTCCCCTTCTCCTTTCCGGAGTAGGAGAGAAGAAAGAGGGAAAGAGAGGGGGTAGGAAAGGGCAAGGGGGAGCGCCGCCCCCTTTCCCCTAGTCCAATTCGGACCCATGGGGGGGCGCGCGCCTCCTTCCCTTTGGCCTGCCTCCTCTATTCCTGTATGGCCCAATAAGGCCCAATACTTCTCCCGACGAATTCCCGTAACTCTCTGGTACTCCGAAAAATACCTGAATCACTCGGAACCTTTCCGATGTCCGAATATAGCCTTACAATATATCGATCTTTACCTCTTGACCATTTTGAGACTCCTCGTCATGTCCCCGATCTCATCCGGGACTCCGAACAAACTTCGGTCATCAAATCATATAACTCATAATACAAATCGTCATCGAACGTTAAGCGTGCGGACCGTACGGGTTCGAGAACTATGTAGACATGACCGAGACACATCTCCAGTCAATAACCAATAGCGGAACCTGGATGCTCATATTGGCTCCTACATATTCTACGAAGATGTTTATCGGTCAAACAGCATAACAACATACGTTGTTACCTTTGTCATCGGTATGTTACTTGCCCGAGATTCGATCGTCGGTATCCTCATACCTAGTTCAATCTCGTTATTGGCAAGTCTCTTTACTCGTTCCGTAATGCATCATCCCGCAACTAACTCATTAGTCACAATGCTTGCAAGTCTTATAGTGATGTGCATTACCAAGAGGGCCCAGAGATACCTCTCTGATACACGGAGTGACAAATCCTAATCTCGATCTATGCCAACTCAACGAACACTATCGGAGACACCTATAGAGCATCTTTATAATCACCCAGTTACGTTGTGACATTTGATAGCACACAAGGTGTTCCTCCAGTATTCGGGAGTTGCATAATCTCATAGTATGAGGAACATGTATATGTCATGAAGAAAGCGGTAGCAATGAAACTGTAACGATCATAACGCTAAGCTAACGAATGGGTCTTGTCCATCACATCATTCTGTAATGATGTGATCATGTTCATCAAATGACAACACATGTCCATGGCTAGGAAACTTAACCATCTTTGATTAATGAGCTAGTCAAATAGAGGCATACTAGGGACACCCTGTTTGTCTATGTATTCACACATGTACTAAGTTTCCGGTTAATATAATTCTAGCATGAATAATAAACATTTATCATGATATAAGGAAATATAAAAATAACTTTATTATTGCCTCTAGGGCATATTTCCTTCAGTCTCCCACTTGCACTAGAGTCAATAATCTAGTTCACATCGTCATGTGATTTAGCACCAATAGTTCACATCTTTATATGATTAGTTCACATCTCCATGTGACTAACACCCAAAGGGTTTACTAGAGTCAATAATCTAGTTCACATCGCTATGTGATTAACACCCAAAGAGTGATCATGTTTTGCTTGTGAGAGAAATTTAGTCAACGGGTCTGCCACATTCAGAGCCATATGTATTTTGCAAATTTTCTATGTCTACAATGCTTTGCACGGAGCTACTCTAGCTAATTGCTCCCACTTTCAATATGTATCTAGATCGAGACTTAGAGTCATCCAGATCGGTGTCAAAGCTTGCATCGACGTAACTCTTTATGACGAACTCTTTGTCACTTCCATAACCGAGAAACATTTCCTTATTCCACTAAGGATATTTTTGACCGTTGTCCAGTGATCCACTCTTGGATCACTATTGTACCCTCTTGCCAAACTAATGGTGAGGTACAAAATAGGTCTGGTACATAGCATATCATACTTTATAGAACCTATGACTGGGGCATAGGGAATGACTTTTCATTCTCTTTCTGTTTTCTGTCGTAGTCAGGTTTTGAGTCTTTACTCAACTTCACACCTTACAACACAGGCAAGAACTCCTTCTTTGCCTGTTCCATTTTGAACTTCTTCAAAACTTCATCAAGGTATGTGCTTTGTGAAAGTCCAATTAAGCGTCTTGATCTATCTCTATAGATCTTGATTCCTAATATATAAGCAGATTCACCGAGGTCTTCCATTGAAAAACTCCTTTCAAAAACTCCTTTATGCTTTCTAGAAAATTCTACATTATTTCCGATCAACAATATGGCATTCACATATACTTATCAGAAATGATGTAGTGCTCCCACTCACTTTCTTGTAAATACAGGCTTCACCGCAAGTCTGTATAAAACCATATGCTTTGATCACTTTATCAAAGCATATATTCCAACTCTGAGATGCTTGCACCAGTCCATAGATGGATCGCTGGAGCTTGCTCACTTTGTTAGCACCTTTAGGATCGACAAAACCTTTTGGTTGCATCATATATAACTCTTTTTTTAAGAAATCGATTAAGGAATGCAGTTTTGACATCCATTTGCCAGATTTCATAAAATGCGGCAACCGCTAACATGATTTGGACAGACTTATAAGCATCGATACGAGTGAGAAAAATTCATCGTAGTCAACACCTTGAACTTTTTGAAAACATTTTGCGACAATTCGAGCGTAGATAGTAACACTACTATCAGCGTCCGTCTTCCTCTTGAAGATCCATTTATTCTCAATAACTCACCAATCATCGGGCAAGTCAATCAAAGTCCATACTTTGTTCTCATACATGGATCTGATGTCTACTACACAACCTTCTTCTTGTAGACGTTGTTGGGCCTCCAAGTGCAGAGGTTTGTAGGACAGTAGCAAATTTCCCTCAAGTGGATGACCTAAGGTTTATCAATCCGTAGGAGGCGTAGGATGAAGATGGTCTCTCTCAAGCAACCCTGCAACCAAACAACAAAGAGTCTCTTGTGTCCCCAACACACCCAATACAATGGTAGATTGTATAGGTGCACTAGTTCGGCGAAGAGATGGTGATACAAGTGCAATATGGATAGTAGATAAAGGTTTTTGTAATCTGAAATTATAAAAACAGCAAGGTAACTAATGGTAAAAGTGAGCACAAACGGTATTGCAATGTGTTGAAACAAGGCCTAGGGTTCATACTTTCACTAGTGCAAGTCCTCTCAACAATAATAACATAATTGGATCATATAACTATCCCTCAACATGCAACAAAGAGTCACTCCAAAGTCACTAATAGCGGAGAACAAACGAAGAGATTATGGTAGGGTACGAAACCACCTCAAAGTTATTCTTTCCAATCAATCCGTTGGGCTATTCCTATAAGTGTCACAAACATCCCTAGAGTTCGTACTAGAATAACACCTTAAGACACAAATCAACCAAAACCCTAAGGTCACCTAGATACTCCAATGTCACCTCAAGTATCCGTGGGTATGATTATACGATATGCATCACACAATCTCAGATTAATCTATTCAACCAACACATAGAACCTCAAAGAGTGCCCCAAAGTTTCTACCGGAGAGTCAAGACGAAAACGTGTGCCAACCCCTATGCATAGGTTCATGGGAGGAACCTGCAAGTTGATCACCAAAACATACATCAAGTGAATCACGTGATATCCCATTGTCACCACAGGTACGCACGGCAAGACATACATCAAGTGTTCTCAAATCCTTAAAGACTCAATTCGATAAGATAACTTCGAAGGGGAAACTCAATCCATTACAAGCGAGTAGAGGGGGAGAAGAAACATAAGATCCAACTATAATAGCAAAGCTCGCGATACATCAAGATCGTGCCAAATCAAGAACACCAGAGAGAGAGAGAGATCAAACACATAGCTACTGGTACATACCCTCGGCCCCGAGGGAGAACTACTCCCTCCTTGTCATGGAGAGCACCGGGATGATGAAGATGGCCATCGGAGAAGGATTGCCCCCTCCAGCAGGGTGCCGGAACAGGTCTAGATTGGTTTTCGGTGGCTACGGAGGCTTCTGGCAGCGAAACTCCCGATCTATTCTGCTCTCCGATCATTTTAGGGTATATGGAGATATATAGGAGGAAGAGGTACGTCAGGGGAGCCACGAGGGGCCCACGAGGGTGGAGGGCGCGCCCTAGGGGGGTGGGCGCGCCCTAGGGGGGTAGGCGCGCCCTAGGGGGGTGGGCGCGCCCCCCTACCTCGTGGCTTCCATGTTGCTTTCTTGGCGTGGACTCCAAGTCTCCCGGGTTGCTTTCCTTCCAAAAATAACTTCTCCAGAAGGTTTCATTCCATTTCGACTCCGTTTGATATTCCTTTTCTTTGAAACACTGAAACAAGGGGAAAACAGGAACTGGCACTGGGCTCTGGGTCAATAGGTTAGTCCCAAAAATAATATAAAAGTGGATAATAAAGCCCAATAATGTCCAAAACAGAAGATAATATAGCATGGAGCAATCAAAAATTATAGATACGTTGGAGACGTATCAGCATCCCCAAGCTTAATTCCTGCTCGTCCTCGAGTAGGTAAATGATAAAAACAGAATTTTTGATGCGGAGTGCTACTTGGCATAATTTCAATGTAATTCTTATTAATTTTGGTATGAATATTCAGATCCGAAAGATTCAAGATAAAAGTTCATATTGACATAAAAATAATAATACTTCAAGCATACTAACTAAGCAATCATGTCTTCTCAAAATAACATGGCCAAAGAAAGTTCATCCCTACAAAATCATATAGTTTAGTCATGCTCGATTTTCGCCACACAAGAATGCTCTCATCATGCACAACCCCGATGACAAGCCAAGCAATTGTTTCATACTTTTGATGTTCTCAAACTTTTTCAATCTTCATGCAATACATGAGCGTGAGCCATGGACATAGCACTATAGGTGGAATGGAATGTGATGATGGGGGTTATGTGGAGAAGACAAAAAGGAGAAAGTCTCACATCAACGAGGCTAATCAATGAGCTATGGAGATGCCCATCGATTGATGTTAATGCAAGGAGTAGGGATTTCCATGCAACGGATGCACTAGAGCTATAAATGTATGAAAGCTCAACAAAAGAAACTATGTGGGTGTGCATCCAACTTGCTTGCTCACGAAGACCTAGGGCACTTGAGGAGGCCCATTGTTGGAATATACAAGCCAAGTTCTATAATGAAAAATTCCCACTAGTATATGAAAGTGACAAAACAAGAGACTCTCTATGATGAGGATTATGGTGCTACTTTGAAGCACAAGTGTGTCAAAGGATAGTAGCATTGTCCCTTCTCTCTTTTTCTCTCATTTTTTTCAGGCCTTCTCTTTTTTTATGGCATTTCTCTTTTTTTTGGGCCTTCTCTCTCTCTCTTTTTTATGGCCTTTCTCTCTTTTTTTATTCCTCACTTGGGACAATGCTCTAGAAAATGATGATCATCACACTTCTATTTATTTACAACTCAATGATTACAACTCGATACTAGAACAAAGTATGACTCTATATGAATGCCTCCAGCGGTGCACCGGGATATGCAATGAACCAAGAGTGACATGTATGAAACAATTATGAACGGTGGCTTTGCCACAAATACTATGTGAACTACATGATCATGCTAAGCAATATGACAATGATGAACGTGTCATGATAAACGGAATGGTGGAAAGTTGCATGGCAATATATCTCGGAATGGCTACGGAAATGGCATAATAGGTAGGTATGGTGGCTGTTTTGAGGAAGATATAAGGAGGTTTATGTGTGAAAGAGCGTATCATATCACGGGGTTTGGATGCACCGGCGAAGTTTGCACCAACTCTCAATGTGAGAAAGGGCAATGCACGGTACCGAATAGGCTAGCAATGATGGAAGGGTGAGAGTGCGTATAATCCATGGACTCAACATTAGTCATAAAGAACTCACATACTTATTGCAAAAATCTACAAGTCATCAAAAACCAAGCACTATGCGCATGCTCCTAGGGGGATAGATTGGTAGGAAAAGACCATCGCTCGTCCCCGACCGCCACTCATAAGGAGGACAATCAAAGAACACCTCATGTTTCAAATTTGTTACATAACTTTACCATACGTGCATGCTACGGGACTTGAAAACTTCAACACAAGTATTTCTCAAATTCACAACTACTCAACTAGCACAACTTTAATATCACTATCTCCATATCTCAAAACAATCATCAAGCATCAAACTTCTCTTAGTATTCAAAACACTCATAAGAAAGTCTTTACTAATCTTGAATACCTAGCATATTAGTATTAAGCAAATCACCATGTTGTTTAAGACTCTCAAAATAATATAAGTGAAGCATGAGATTTCATCTATTTCTTCAAAATAAAACCACCATTGTGTTCTAAAAGATATAAGTGAAACACTAGAGAAAACGACAAACTACTCCAAAAGATATGAGTGAAGATCAATGAGTAGTTAAATAATTATGCAACTATGTGAAGACTCTCCCATTTTAAGAATTTCAGATCTTGGTATTTTATTCAAACATCAAGCAAAGCTAAATAAAATGACATGACGCTCCAAGCAAAGCACATATCATGTGGTGAATAAAAATATAGCTCCAAGTAAAGTTACCGATGAACGAAGACAAAAGAGGGGATGCCTTCCGGGGCGGCCCCAAGCTTAGGCTCTTGCTAATCCTTATTCCATAGTCCATCGAATCTTTACCCAAAACTTGAAAACTTCACAACACAAAACTTAACAGAAAACTCGTAAGCTCCGTTAGTATAAGAAAATAAATCACCACTTAGGTACTGTTCTGAACTCATGCTAAATTCATATTGGTGTAATATCTACTGTATTCCAACTTATCTATGGTTCATACCCTCCGATACTACTCATAGATTCATCAAAATAAGCAAACAACACATCGAAACAGAATCTGTCAAAAACAGAACAGTCTGTAGTAATCTGGATCAAACGTATACTTATGGAATCCCACAAATTCTAAAATAAATTTCTGGACCTGAGGAATTTATATATTAATCATCTTCAAAAATAATGAACTAAATATCACTCTCCAAATAAAAATGGCAGCAATTCTCGTGAGCGCTAAAGTTTCTGTTTTTTACTGCATGATCGCAAAGACTTCACCCAAGTCTTCCCAAAGGTTCTACTTGGCACAAACACTAATTAAAACATAAAACCACATCTAAACAGAGGCTATATGAATTATTTATTACTAAACAGGAGCAAAAATCAAGGAACAAAAATAAAGTTGGGTTGCCTCCCAACAAGTGCTATTGTTTAACGCCCCTAGTTAGGCATGATGATTTCAATGATGCTCACATAAAGGATTGAAACATAAAGAGAGCATCATGATGAATATGACTAGCACATTTAAGCCTAACCCACTTCCTATGCATAGGGATTTTGTGAGCAAACAACTTATGGTAACAAGAATCAACTTGCATAGGAAGGTAAAACAAGCATAACTTCATAACTTTAAGCACATAGAGAGGAAACTTGATATTATTGCAATTCCTACAAGCATATATTCCTCCCTCATAATAATTTTAAGTAGCATCATGAATGAATTCAACAATATAACCAGCACCTAAAGCATTATTTTCATGATGCACAAGCATAAAATTTTTATTACTCTCCACATAAGCAAATTTCTTCTCATTCGGAATAGTGGGAGTATCATAAGAGACTCGAATACTATAAATTGTTTCCACATTAAAAGAGTAATGTTTAGAAAAGGGGTAATCATAATCATGACAAGTTTTATAAATATAATCATCACTACTTTTTATAGCATATGTTTCATCACAATAATCATCATAAGTAGCAACTTTGTTCTCATCATAATCAATAGAAACCTCTTCCAAGATAGTGGAATCATTACTAAATAAAGTCATGACCTCTCCAAATCCACTTTCATAAATATAATCATCATAAGTAGGAGGCATGTTATCATCATTATAAATTTGCATATCAAAACTTGGGAGACTAAAAATATCATCTTCATTAAACGTAGCATCCCCAAGCTTGGGACAAACATTAATTGCAGCAAATATATTCTCAAAAACATCATCTTCATCAAACATAGCATCCCCAAGCTTGGGCCTTTTCATATCATAAGCATAATCACTCTCATAATTAATAGTATGGATAGCACCAATAGTATAGAAATTATCATATTCTTCCAAGCAAATGCCAAAAAGATTTTCAAGATCAGAAGAAGTATCATTATCTTCCCAATCATAATCATCACAACAAGCAATAGGCATAACGAGATCATCATCAAGTGCATCATCTTCCACAATTATATTTTCATGAGGCACAACAGTAATAGGAGCAGCATTATTTGGGAGAGATATCTTTTTACCTCTCTTCCTTTTTCTTTTCTTCTTTTTCACCACATCATGTGTGGGTTCAATCCTCCTTTTGGAGCTCTTTATTAATGATATTGGTTGAATAGGAGGCTCCTCCTCGTTACCTGATTCATCATAAGAAATAATAGGAGGGTATTGGGAAGTCTCTTCCCTTTCATTAGTATTCTATTCATCTTATATTTCTTTTCTTTTCTTTATGTAGTTGGCAATATAAGGATTTTCAATACAATTCACCGCACAATACATATAAATTTCCTCTAGATCAAAATGAAGAACTCTATCAAGGGAAAATTCTGGAATATCCTTAGTTATACGTTTCATTTCTTCATAACCCAAGAGCAAACTAAGTTCATTATGATGTGCAAGGGAAATCAAGTCATCACAATTTTTGGATACGATACGATCATGAAACAATTTGCATTGGGTACTGAAATGATCATGTTCATTGCAAAGTTCACAAGTACGGCTAAGAAAATTTAAATTTTCAGCACAAACTTCTAGCCTTTCTTGCAACCATTTAGTTTCTAAATGCTTATGCCTCTTGCAATATCTATCTTCCCTATTTGGTGTATACTTGCAAACCCAATGCACTCCACAAAAAATGACATGTTTATAGGAGACATTTTCATCATAACTAGTGCAATCATCATTAGTACTATGGATATTCAAGGAGTTCATACTAATAACATTGCAATCATGCTCATCATTCAAAGATTTAGTGCCAAACATTTTAATGCATTCTTCTTCTAGCACTTTGGCACAATTTTCCTTTCCATCATACTCACGAAAGATATTAAAAAGATGAAGCGTATGAGGCAAACTCAATTCCATATTTTTTATAGTTTTCTTTTATAAACTAAACTAGTGATAAAACAAGAAACAAAAAGATTCGATTGCAAGATTTAAAGATATACCTTCAAACGCTAACCTCCCCGGCAACGGCGCCAGAAAAGAGCTTAGTTGACGGGGTCTTAGTGCCACTTTCCTCGCTTCCCCGGCGACGGCGCCAGAAAAGAGCTTGATGTCTACTACACAACCTTCTTCTTGTAGACGTTGTTGGGCCACCAAGTCCAGAGGTTTGTAGGACAGTAGCAAATTTCCCTCAAGTGGATGACCTAAGGTTTATCAATCCGTAGGAGGCATAGGATGAAGATGGTCTCTCTCGAGCAACCCTGCAACCAAATAAGAAAGAGTCTCTTGTGTCCCCAACACACCCAATACAATGGTAAATTGTATAGGTGCACTAGTTCGGCGAAGAGATGGTGATACAAGTGCAATATGGATAGTAGATAAAGGTTTTTGTAATCTGAAATTATAAAAACAGCAAGGTAACTAATGGTAAAAGTGGAGCACAAACGGTATTGCAATGTGTTGAAACAAGGCCTAGGGTTCATACATTCACTAGTGCAAGTCCTCTCAACAATAATAACATAATTGGATCATATAACTATCCCTCAACATGCAACAAAGAGTCACTCCAAAGTCACTAATAGCGGAGAACAAACGAAGAGATTATGGTAGGGTACGAAACCACCTCAAAGTTATTCTTTCCAATCAATCCGTTGGGCTATTCCTATAAGTGTCACAAACATCCCTAGAGTTCGTACTAGAATAACACCTTAAGACACAAATCAACCAAAACCCTAAGGTCACCTAGATACTCCAATGTCACCTCAAGTATCCGTGGGTATGATTATACGATATGCATCACACAATCTCAGATTAATCTATTCAACCAACATATAGAACCTCAAAGAGTGCCCCAAAGTTTCTACCGGAGAGTCAAGACGAAAACGTGTGCCAACCCCTATGCATAGGTTCATGGGCGGAACCCGCAAGTTGATCACCAAAACATACATCAAGTGAATCACGTGATATACCATTGTCACCACAGATACGCACGACAAGACATACATCAAGTGTTCTCAAATCCTTAAAGACTCGATCCGATAAGATAACTTCGAAGGGGAAACTCAATCCATTACAAGAGAGTAGAGGGGGAGAAGAAACATAAGATCTGATACGTCTCCAACGTATCTATAATTTTTGATTGCTCCATGCTATATTATCTACCGTTTTGAATGTTTATGGGCTTTATTACAGACTTCTACATCATTTTTGGGACTAACCTATTAACCCAGAGCCCAATGCCAGTTTCTGTTTTTACCCTGTTTTAGGGTTTCGAAGAAAAGGAAAATCAAACGGAGTCCAATTGACCTGAAACTTCACGGAACTCATTTTTGGAAGGAAAGAAGCCTTGAAGACTTGGAGTGCACGTCGGGGGATCTGCGAGGAGGTCACGAGGCAGGGGCGCGCCCACCCACCTGGGCGCGCCCTCCACCCTCGTGAGCCCCTCGTGCCCCCCTGACGTACTTCTTCCGCCTATATATCTCCATATACCCTAAGAACATCCAGGAGCACAATAGATCGGGAGTTCCGCTGCCAGAAGCCTCCGTAGCCACCGAAAGCCAATCTAGACCCATTCCGGCACCCTGCCGGAGGGGCAATCCCTCTCCGGTGTCCATCTTTATCATCCCGGTGCTCTCCATGACGAGGAGGGAGTAGTTCTCCCTCGGGCTGAGGGTATGTACCAGGAGCTACGTGTTTGATCTATCTCTCTCGTGTTCTTGAGGTGATACAATCTTGATGTATCGTGAGCTTTGCTATTATATTTGGATCCTATGATGTTTCTTTCCCCCTCTACTCTCTTGTAATGGATTGAGTTTCCCCTTTGAAGTTATCTTATCGGATTGAGTCTTTAAAGATTTGAGAACACTTGATGTATGTCTTGCCGTGGATATCTGTGGTGACAATGGGATATCACGTGATTCACTTGATGTATGTTTTGGTGACCAACTTGCAGGTTCCGCCCATGAATCTATGCATAGGGGTTGGCACACGTTTTTGTCATGATTCTCCATAGAAACTTTGGGGCACTCTTTGAGGTCCTATGTGTTGGTTGAATAGATGAATCTGAGATTGTGTGATGCATATCGTATAATCATACCCACGGATACTTGAGGTGACATTGGAGTATCTAGGTGAAATTAGGGTTTTGTTTTATTTGTGTCTTAAGGTGTTATTCTAGTAAGAACTCTAGGGCTGTTTGTGACACTTATAGGAATAGCCCAACGGATTGATTGGAAAGAATAACTTTGAGGTGGTTTCATACCCTACCATAATCTCTCCATTCGTTCTCCGCTATTAGTGACTTTGGAGTGACTCTTTGTTGCATGTTGAGGGATAGTTATGTGATCCAATTATGATATTATTGTTGATGGAACTTACACTAGCGAAAGTATGAACCCTAGGCCTTATTTCCACGCATTGCAATACCGTTTACGCTCACTTCTATCACTTGCTACCTTGCTGTTTTTATTATTTCAGATTACAAATACCTTTATCTACTATCGATATTGCACTTGTATCACTATCTCTTCGCCAAACTAGTGCACCTATACAATTTACCATTGTATTGGGTGTGTTGGGGACACAAGAGACTCTTTCTTATTTGGTTGCAGGGTTGCTTGAGAGAGACCATCTTCATCCTACGCCTCCTACGGATTGATAAACCTTAGGTCATCCACTTGAGGGAAATTTGCTACTGTCCTACAAACCTCTGCACTTGGAGGCCCAACAACGTCTACAAGAAGAAGGTTGTGTAGTAGACATCAGACTGTTGTCCTTTGGTACGTGGCGAGATGCACAGGTGCTGAGGATTTTGACAAGGAGCTGAGGACTTTGGAGGAGCGGAGCAGCTTGAGGAATTTGCCGTGAGGGCTTTGAAGAATCTGGTCCGTGAGGGCATTGCTGAGGAACTTGCGTGAGGGCATTGGGGTGAAGCACTTGGCTTATGAGCAGGCTTCTTTGCCATGGCCTTCTTTGGCTTGCTTGCAGAGGCCTCAGCAGTGGTAGCAGCAGCCAGCAGAGTCTTCATTAAATTTCCTCACTGCTTCCTTAGCTATTTTGGCTAGCTTGGCCTGGCGCTTGGCCCATTCATCAGGATAGTCCTCACCACGCTTGAGGCTGGTGGGATCAGCTTCTTGGCCAGGTGCCAATGGAGGTCTTGGGCATGGAGGATTAAGAGCGAATTTCTTCATATACTTGGGAGTAACATATCTGTACTCCCTCCATTCCCGTGCCCATCTCCTCTCTATCCTTTGTATGCGCACCTTGCGCTGATTTTTGTCCTCCTTGCCAAATTTGGCCTCATCAGGAGTGCAATAATCCTTGTATATGTCATCAGGAATCTCGAAAGCAGTATTGACCTCAGGCCTCTTTCCTCCCTTCTGTGGCTTCTTACGTCAGCCATTTTCTTCACTGAGGAATTTGAGCAATGGAATTCTCTGAAGAGGTGTGCAACTTTTCTTCAAGGAACGCTGCAAATGAGTTAAGTTGATGAGAACCTAGTGATTCAGCAGCGGACATGTGTACCTGTGAACAGAGTATAGTTGCGAGGAATTTGGAGAGGTCATATGCGTTCTCAGAAGGTTTTGCAATAAGAACAAGTTTGAGGAATTTGACCAGATGAGTCTTGAAGAATTTCACTAAGCGTTCTTTGACTTAGGTTCCAGAGTTGTACAGATTGAAAAATCCACACAATTGAGGAATCTTGAAGAAAAACGTTGCTTAGGGAAACAGATCAAGAACAGATGTTATGGGAGGTGTCCAGTGTGTGAAGATTTGAAGAATAAACACCTTTTGAAGATTTTGTGAGAAAACATTTGAATCAAAGAGGGCAGTAAAAGTAACTTTTAATTACCCTGGAGCGAAGAACACGACGAACTGGGAAGTGTATATGTGAAGCTCGTCGGTTCAGATCTTCCACGCCCTAACTTGGCAGAGGAAGACAGCTACGGCGGCGGCGGAGTGAAGAAATCCGCAGCCGGCGCGAGTACGACGGCGACAAGGTGAGGCAGTGAAGCTCTTCCTCACCGGCGACGATGAAGTAGCGGCGGCGCTAGGTTTTGGGAAGCTCGAGCGGAGAGAGGTCGAGCGGAGTAAAAACGAAGTGAGGAAGGGAGGGGTATTTATAGTCGAAGTGAAAAACTGTTCGCCCGAAGAAATTGGACGAACGTGCCCCTGACCCTTCTCATTCGCTTGACATGTGTCACCCACGTACTGAGAGGTGACGATCGTGTGAGATCGTGGGTGAATAGATAAACATTTCACAGAATGCGGAACGGTTTGAGCGGCAAAAGCCGAAAATTCAGATAAGATAAGTTTAAAGTTCCGTTCGCAAATTTTCTTCAGCTGACAAGGACACAGTGAAGATTTTGAACGAGTTTCAAATAGAACACACATGAAGAATTTGTGAATAGACTGGGTTGAGTTTAGCATAGAGGGGGAAGGGTCCGATCACATTCACTTAGCAGAACAAAGCAACTTGAAAAATAGCAATAAGTGAATGTTGTAGAGGACATAAACTCATATATATATATAGCCAATGAAGAAAAACGAATGGAAAGGTGAAGACAATGCAAAGTTGAAGAAATTGAACAACTGAGGAATTTCAAAAAAAAAACTCAAATTGAAGATTTTCAACTTTTGGTGGTGGCGTGACCCACCGTATAAGAATGATGATTTCAGACACCGCGTACAATTGTCGTAGGGTTCTGAGAATCAAATTCTTCGTTAATTTCTTCACACTTAGAGTGTTAGTTCTTCATTGATTGAAGAAAAACGTTTCTTCATGTGTTGCACATCTAAGTCATCAATTTTGCATAAGTGTTAGGATGAGTGTCCTTTTCAAAGAACATTGAAGATTCTAGATATTTAGCTCACACCGCAACTTGCTAAATCTCTTCTCATCCAAGGGCTTAGTGAAGATATCGGCTAGCTGTTCTTCAGTCTTCACATGCTCAATAGAGATGTCGCCCTTCAACACATGATCACGAAGAAAATGATGACGAATCTGAATGTGCTTTGTCTTCGAGTGCTGAACTGGGTTATGAGCAATCTTGATGGCACTCTCATTGTCACAGTAGAGTGGCACATTCTTCACGTTGACGTGCTAGTCCTTGAGAGTTTGCTTCATCCATAGCAGTTGAGCACAGCAAGAACCAGCAGCAATGTACTCAGCTTCAGCAGTAGACAGTGATATGCAGTTCTGTTTCTTCGAGGACCAACAGACCAAAGATCGTCCGAGGAAATGGCATGTGCCAGATGTTGACTTGCGGTCCACACGATCACCAGCATAGTCAGAGTCTGAATATCCAATGAGATCAAAAGCCGAGCCCTTGGGGTACCATAATCCAAGTGTTGGTGTGTGAGCTAGATATCGAAGAATATGCTTCACAGCCTTATGGTGTGATTCCTTCGGTGTAGCTTGAAATCGGGCACACATGCAAACACTAAGCATAATATCTGGCCTAGATGCACATAAGTACAATAAAGAACCAATCATGGAGCGGTATACCTTTTGATCGAAGTCAATACCATTTTCATCAGTGCATAGATGGCCATTTGTGGGCATAGGGATTTTGACTCCTTTGCAATCTTGCATGCCGAATTTCCTCAGTACATCCTTGAGGTATTTCTCCTGAGATATGAATATGCCATTGCGCTATTGACGAATCTGAAGACCTAAGAAGAATTTCAATTCTCCCATCATAGACATTTGATATTCTTCACTCATCATATAGGCAAATTCATCACTGTAACGTTGGTCAGTACAGCCGAAAATGATATCATCAACATAATTTGGCACACAAACAATTCACCATCATAAGATTTAGTGAAAAGAGTTGGGTCAAGTGAACCGGGTTTGAAGCCTTTCTTCATGAGGAATTCCTTCAAAGTATCATACCACGCCCGAGGGGCCTGCTTGAGGCCATAGAGGGCCTTATTGAGTCTGAAGACTTTGTCAGGATGCTTTGGATCTTCAAAACCTGGGGGTTGAGCAACATATACTTCTTCCTCAAGCTTACCATTGAGGAATGCACTTTTCACATCCATTTGATATAAATGATATCATGATGGTTAGCATAAGCAAGTAATATGCGAATAGCTTCAAGTCTAGCAACAGGTGCAAAAGTTTCATCGAAATCAATTCCTTCAACCTGTGTGTAGCCTTGAGCTACAAGCGTGCCTTATTCCTCACCACAAGGCCATTTTCATCTTGCTTGTTGCGGTAGATCCACTTTGTGCCAATGATATTGTGCTTGCGAGGATCTGGACGTTTGACCAGTTCCCAGACGTTGTTGAGCTTGAATTGATGTAATTCCTCTTGCATAGCTTGAATCCACTCAGGCTCCAGAAATGCTTCATCTACCTTAGTGGGCTCTGTGATAGAGACGAAAGCAAAGTGCCCACAAAAGTTAGATAAATGTGAAGCTCTTGAGCGTGTGAGAGGACCTGGAATGTTGATGTCGCTGATGATTTTCTCAATCTGCACTTCTTTGCAACGCGAGGATGAGCGGGTTGTCGTTGAGGAATTTGATCAGCATTTTCTTCAGCACCATTTTCCTCAGGTGCATCAGCATGACGTTCTATACGTTCTGGAATGACTTCTTCAGCAGATTCTTCGGTAGGAATGACATCCTCAGTAGCCTTGAACTTAATAGATTCCTCAGGAGGTATTTCATCTGTCCACAGGAGGTAGGTGCTCTCTTTGCGAGCCATTAGTCTCATCGAACCGCACATCTACAGTTTCAACAACCTTGTGGTGATAGGTGTTGAAGACTCTGTAGGTGTGCGAGTCCTTACCATAACCGAGCATAAAACCTTCATGTGCTTTTGGTGCAAATTTAGAACTGTGATGAGGATCTCTAATCCAACATTTAGCACCGAAGACTTTGAAATAACTCACATTGGGTTTCTTGTCAGTGAGGAGTTCATATGCAGTCTTCTTGAAGAATTTGTGAAGATATACCCTGTTGATGATGTGGCACGCAGTATCAATTGCCTCAGGCCAGAAGCGAGGAGGCGTCTTGTACTCATCAAGCATAGTGCGGGCCATCTCAACAAGAGTCCTGTTCTTGCGCTCCACGACGCCATTTTGCTGAGGAGTATAAGGAGCAGATAACTCATGAGTAATACCAAGTTCATCAAGATAGTCATCAAGACCAGTGTTCTTGAACTCAGTTCCATTATCACTTCTGATGTGCTTGATCTTCACACCAAAGTTGGTTGAAGCCCTCGAGGAAAATCGTTTGAAGACTTCCTGCACTTCAGTTTTGTAAGTGATGATATGCACCCATGTATATCGAGAATAATCATCAACAATGACAAAGCCATATAAAGATGCAGCATTAGTAAATGTGGCATAGTGAGTAGGGCCAAAGAGATCCATGTGAAGCAATTCAAATGGTCGAGTAGTAGTCATGATAGTCTTCGCTTGGATGCTTGGCCTTGGTCATCTTTCCAGCTTCACAGGCTCCGCATAAGTGATCCTTGAGGAATTTGACATTTTCAATGCCAATGACATGCTTCTTCTTCGCGAGCGTGTGCAGATTCCTCATGCCAGCATGACCAAGTCGTCGATGCCATAGCCAGCCTTCTGAAGCTTTTGCAAGTAGACATGTAGCAGGTT
Source organism: Triticum urartu (assembly GCF_003073215.2). Classification (NCBI taxonomy): domain Eukaryota; kingdom Viridiplantae; phylum Streptophyta; class Magnoliopsida; order Poales; family Poaceae; genus Triticum; species Triticum urartu. Next base: position 135,893,859 of record NC_053022.1, read on the forward strand.
GTGGTCCTGTAGAGAAATCAACAATATACAAATCTCCTCTCCTAAAGCCTTCGAAGACTTTGGAATTGTCAGCTTCCATGATCACACACACGATACTTGCCAAAGACAACAACCATATCAAGATCACAAAGCATTGAGACAGACATGAGGTTGAACCCTAAGGACTCGACAAGCATGACTTTGTCCATGTGTCGATCCTTTGAGATTGCAACCTTACCTAGACCCAATACCTTGCTTTTGCCTTTGTCAGCGTAGGTGATATGCTTCAGATGTGATGGAGATAAAGCAGAGTCCATCAATAAGCTCCTGTCACCAGTCATGTGATTTGTACATCCACTATCGAGGACCCACTCAGTGGCTTTGGGTTGATCATCCTGCAGATGAATTAGTGCAACTTACGAACTCATATACTTCATCAGTGAAGAATATGATATCAATTTCATCAGATCAATTTCATCAAGCAATAGAACAGATAAAGCAGTATGAGGACGTGAGAAATGAAAATTCATTTCTTCATGATTAGCTTGCGTCCTTTCAAGCATATTCAGGTCTCCAGCAAATTCTTCAGACGATTAAGTTCGTCTGGAGACCTGACCCTGCATAAGAGATTAGTTCTTTTTCTTCACCACCCACATCTGAAGGGGTGGCAAAGAGTTCATCATTCTGCGAGCTCCATAAGAGAAAGGTGGCATAGATGCCAATCCACTTCGTTTCACATAAGAGGGATTAGGGTAAGCATAAGAGTAAGCAGAGAAATTTCTTTGAGGACTTATGAACATAATGATTTGAAGAATAATGCACATATCCATAATCCTTAGATCTTCCCTGCGAAACAGACGGGTTAGCACGATGATGTTCATATGAGGACTTTGATCCTTTTGAGGAATTTGATCCATGTGAGGAGTTTGGTCCGTATGAGGACTTGGATCCATATGAAGAATTTGATCTGGGTTCCTATTCTTCACAGGTGGCGTCATGATGACATTCACCTGAAGATTTTCAAGGCACCTTTTGGGAACCCAGATTTTCTTCATAGGAGGACCGTTCCTGCAGTTAGTGCCAACATATCTAGCAAATACTTCACCATTCTGATTTTTGAACAGTTTATAGTTGGAGTCAAATGACTCATCAGAAGAATATGAAGATTCACATGTAAAGCCAGATAAAGTAGATGGATCCACTGAAGGTCCCTTTGCAGCAACCCATGAGGTTTTGGGATACTGCTCAGGTTTCCAGTAGGTCCCATCAGCATTGGTTTCCTCTCAAAGGCAATACCCTCTTTCCTAGGGTTCCTGTTGAGGATCTGCTTTTTAAGCACGTCACAAAGAGCCTGATGCCCTTTGAGGCTTTTGTACATGCCTGTCATATACAATTCCTTCAGCCCTGCATCATCAGTGATACTAGCAATGTCCTCAGATGAGGAATTAGTGATAGCAGAGACAGTTGAAGAATTTGCAAGCAATGGAAGCATTTGAGCATTCAGGTGAAGAATTAGCAGTTTCACGTTCAATGCACTTCAAACATGGAGGAATAAATTCATCCTGAGTAGCGCTGATCTGTTGAGCAAGTAATGAATCACGCTCCTTCTGAAGATCTTCATAACTCACTCTTAACTGCTCAAGATCTTGCTTTCTTTGAAGAAATTCATAAGAAAGCTTCTCATGATCAGATAGGAGAGTGTTATGATGACCTTGAAGATTGTCAAACTTGGACTGAAGTCTCTGAAGATTTTCAGTCAAAATTTTAGTGCGATCCATTTCCTCGCCCAACATATCATCGCTTTTATCTAGCATGTTTTGAACCTTTTCAAGAGCCTTTTGCAGTTTCACAGCAATCTTAGCAAGTTTAGAATAGCTGGGTTTGAGGTTTTCATCAGATTCATCCTCACTAGATTCAGAGGAGGGATATTTGAGTACCTTTGAGCCTTTTGCCATGAAGCAATAGGTGGGAGCGTAGTCCTCATCGCCGTCATCAGTAGTGTTGGGGAGGTCCTTTTCTCAGAGTTGAAGATGGACTTGCTGACGAACTGTAACACCCCGGATGTAACTTTCCCAATTTGTACTCCAACTCTTGCCGTTTCCGGCGTTAAGTTATTTTATTTTCTCGGGTTCAGGTTTTTGTCTCCGTGTGTTGTGTCGTTGTCATGCATCTCATATCATGTCATCATGTGCATTGCATTTGCATACGTGTTTGTCTCATGCATTCGAGCATTTTCCCCGTTGTCTGTTTTGCATTCCGGCGCTTCGTTCTCCTCCGGTGTCATTTCTACCTTTCTTTCGTGTGTGGGGATAAACATTTCCGGATTGGACCGAGACTTGCCAAGCGGCCTTGGTTTACTACCGGTAGACCGCCTGTCAAGTTTCGTACCATTTGGACTTCGTTTGATACTCCAACGGTTAACCGAGGGACCGAAAAGGCCTCGGTGTTTGCACTCAGGGACCGAAAAGGCCTCGTGTGTGTTGCAGCCCAACACCCCTCCAATTTGGCCCAAAACCCACCTAAACCTGCTCCATCATCTAGAGCGTTCGATCACGATCGCGTGGCCGAAAACCGCACCTCATTTGGACTCTCCTAGCTCCCTCTATGCCTATATATAGACCCCTTCCCCGAAATCCGGATCCCCCTCGTCCAAACCCTAAAAATCGCCTCCCGCCGCCGGACACGTCCGTCCGGGCCGGACACGCCCCGCCGCCCCGCCCCACTGCGCGCCACGTGGCCCGCGCACCTCCTTCCCGCGCCCGCTCAGCCGAGGCCGCCCCTGCGCCTCCTCGCCCCCGACCCGGTGCCGGCGCGCCGCTCCGCCGCCACCTCGTCAAGTCCGGCCGCCCGCCGCCTTCGCGCCATCGCCGCCCGGACGATGCCGCCGCCATCGCCGGCCACCGCGGGCTCGCCGCCGCCCCGGCCCGCCCGGGCCACCGCCGCCGCCTCCGCCCCTCGTCGCCTCGGTCGTCGGCGCCCGAAGCCCCGGCGTCCTCTCCCTCGTCGTCCCGCAAGAACTCCGGCGAGCCCCGGCATCGAACCTCGGATTTCGTGCCCGATCCAGATCCGGATGAACAGTGAACCCTAGGTTGTTTTTCTTCCAAGTCCTCGAAATCCCAGATCCAAGTGCCCATGTTCATAGCATCGTATCTTTGCATCCGTAACTCCGATTTGGGCATATAGCATATCAAAATGTTAATCTCAGAGAGTACATCATTTCATTCCCATTGCATCATTTTCATTTGAGTTCATCTATGCCCGAATTTCGGATAGCAATAACTTGCAGGCAAGAGGATCATACCCTCGAAATCACTACTGTCTTTGCTATGCTAGTTTGCTCGCTCTTTTGCTATGCCATTGCTACGATGCCTACCACTTGCTTGCCAGCCTCCTAAATTTCCATGTCAAAACTCTAACCCACCATTGTCCTAGCAAACCGTTGATTGGCTATGTTACCGCTTTGCTCAGCCCCTCTTATAGCGTTGCTAGTTGCAGGTGAAGATTGGAGGCCGTTCCTTGTTGGAACATTTATTTACTTGTTGGGATATCATTATAATGCCATGTTATCTAAATGCATCTATATACTTGGTAAAGGGTGGAAGGCTCGGCCTCTCGCCTAGTGTTTTGTTCCACTCTTGCCGCCCTAGTTTCCGTCATATCGGTGTTATGTTCCCGGATTTTGCGTTCCTTACGCGGTTGGGTTATAATGGGAACCCCTTGATATTTTGCCTTGATTAAAGCTTTTCCAGCAATGCCCAACCTTGTTTTTACCATTTGCCACCTAGCCTTTTCTTTCCCTTGGGTTCTGTAGACTCAAGGGTCATCTTATTTTAACCCCCCGGGCCAGTGCTCCTCTGAGTGTTGGTCCACCTGTCAGCTGCCGGTGGCCATCAGGGGCAAATCTGGGCTGGCCTACCCGTACCTAAGACAATCTGAGTGTGCCCTGAGAAAGAGATATGTGCAGCTCCTATCGGGATTTGTCGGCACATTCGGGCGGTGTTGCTGGTCTTGTTTTAACCTGTCGAAGTGTCTTGAGTTACCGAGATACCGAGTCTGATCGGAACGTCTTGGGAGGAGGTCTATTCCTTCGTTGACCGTGAGAGCTTGTCATGGGCTAAGTTGGGACTCCCCTGTAGGGATTGAACTTTCGAAAGCCGTGCCCGCGGTTATGGGCAGATGGGAATTTGTTAATGTCCGGTTGTAGATAACTTGAACCTTAATTAATTAAAATGAATCAACCGAGTGTGTTACCGTGATGGCCTCTTCTCGGCGGAGTCCGGGAAGTGGACACGGTGTTGGAGTAATGCTTGCGCAGGTTGCTCTCTAGTTTCTCGCTTGCGCTTTGCCTCCTCTTCTCGCTCTCCTTTGCGAATAAGTTAGCCACCATACTTGCTAGTCGCTTGCTGCAGCACCACTTACATTTTTACCTTGCCATACCTACAAGCTTAAATGGTCTTGATCGCGAGGGTGCGAGATTGCTGAGTCCCTGTGGCTCACAGATTACTATTACACCAGATGCAGGGCCCGATGATTCCGCTCCAGGAGACGCGTATGAGCTCAAGTGGGAGTTCGACGAAGACTCTCAACGATACTATGTTTCCTTTCCCGATGATCAGTAGTGGTGCCCAGTTGGGGTGATTGGGACCGTGTCGCATGTTGGGTTCTCTTTTATTTTTGGCGCCGTAGTAGGGCCATGAGTGTTTGGATGATGTAATGGTGTTTATGTACTTGATTGACGTGGCGAGTGTAAGCCAACTATGTTATCTCCCCTTTATTATTCATATTACATGGGATGTTGTGAAGATTGCCTAACTTGCGACATATGCCTTCAATGCGATTATGTCTCCAAGTCGTGCCTCGACACGTGGGAGCTATAGTCGCATCGAGGGTGTTACAGTCTATTCCTTCGTTGACCGTGAGAGCTTTTCATGGGCTAAGTTGGGACTCCCCTACAGGGATTGAACTTTCGAAAGCCGTGCCTGCGGTTATGGGCAGATGGGAATTTGTTAATGTCCGGTTGTAGATAACTTGAACCTTAATTAATTAAAATGAATCAACCGAGTGTGTTACCATGATGGCCTCTTCTCGGCGGAGTCCGGGAAGTGGACACGGTGTTGGAGTAATGCCTGCGCAGGTTGCTCTCTAGTTTCTCGCTCGCGCTTTGCCTCCTCTTCTCGCTCTCCTTTGCGAATAAGTTAGCCACCATACTTGCTAGTCGCTTGCTGCAGCACCACTTACATTTTTACCTTGCCATACCTACAAGCTTAAATAGTCTTGATCGCGAGGGTGCGAGATTGCTGAGTCCCTGTGGCTCACAGATTACTATTACACCAGATGCAGGGCCCGATGATTCCGCTCCAGGAGACGCGTATGAGCTCAAGTGGGAGTTCGGCGAAGACTCTCAACGATACTATGTTTCCTTTCCCGATGATCAGTAGTGGTGCCCAGTTGGGGGTGATTGGGACCGTGTCGCATGTTCGGTTCTCTTTTATTTTTGGCACCGTAGTTGGGCCATGAGTGTTTGGATGATGTAATGTTGTTTATGTACTTGATTGACGTGGCGAGTGTAAGCCAACTATGTTATCTCCCCTTTATTATTCATATTACATGGGATGTTGTGAAGATTGCCTAACTTGCGACATATGCCTTCAATGCGATTATGTATCTAAGTCGTGCCTCGACATGTGGGAGCTATAGTCGCATCGAGGGTGTTAAACCAGCTTGAACCCAGTTGCCTTCAAGTTGGTGTCTCTTCAAGTCCAAGCGTGGCAATGATGCTATATTCGTTGTCATCGACAAACTCACCAAAGTGGCTCATTTTCTGCCTATCAAAGAGTCGATCACTGGAGCTCAATTAGCGGAACTCTATACCTCTCGCATTGTCTCTCTGTACGGTATTCCTCAAGTGATCTCTTCAGACCGTGGCAGCATCTTTACCTCGAAGTTTTGGGATTCTTTTCAGAAGGCCATGGGCACTAACATCCGCTTCAGGACAGCTTTCCATCCTCAAACAAGCGGTCAAGTCGAGCGTGCCAACCAGATTCTTGAAGATATGCTCAGGGCTTGTGTGATCTCCTTCGGCATGAAGTGGGAGGATTGTCTTCCTTATGCTGAATTCTCCTACAACAAAAGTTTTCAAGCAAGTTCGGGCAAGGCCCCTTTTGAAATTCGGTATGGAAGGAAGTGCCGTACCCCTCTCAACTGGTTCGAAACCGGTGAACGTCAGCTTTTGGGTAATGACTTAATCACAGAAGCAGAAGAAATGTGAAAGTCATTCGAGATAATCTCAAAGCAGCCCAATCCCGCCAGAAGAGCTACTATGATAGTAAGCACCGTGATTTGGCTTTTGAGATCGGAGATCATGTTTACCTCCGTGTCTCTCCTATGAAAGGTACTCGTCGCTTTGGTATCAAAGGGAAGCTTGCCCCTAGATACGTGGGACCTTTCAAGATTGTCAGCAAGAGAGGCGACCTCGCCTATCAACTCGAGCTTCCTTCAAACTTTGCAAATGTTCATGACGTGTTCCATGTCTCTCAGCTTCGAAAGTGCTTCAAGACTCCAGACCGCACAGTTAACTTCGAGGACATTGAGCTCCAAGAAGATCTCTCTTATTGTGAGCACCCAGTTGCTATTCTTGAAGAGACTGAACGCAAGACTCGCAACAAGTCAATCAAATTTCTCAAAGTCAAGTGGTCACACCATTCCGACCGTGAAGCTACCTAGGAACGCGAGGATCACCTCCTTCTGAGTACCCGGCGTTCTTTCAGTCCTAGATCTCGGGACGAGATCCTTTCGTAGTGGTGGAGTGTTGTAACACCCCGGATGTAACTTTCCCAATTTGTACTCCAACTCTTGCCGTTTCCGGCGTTAAGTTATATTTATTTCTCGGGTTTGGGTTTGTCTCCGTGTGTTGTTTTTCGTTGTCATGCATCTCATATCATGTCATCATGTGCATTGCATTTGCATACGTGTTCGTCTCATGCATTCGAGCATTTTCCCCGTTGTTCGTTTTGCATTCCGGCGCTTCTTTCTCCTCCGGTGGTCATTTTTAGATTTCTTTCGTGTGTGGGGATTAAACATTTCCAGAATGGACCGAGACTTGCCAAGCGGCCTTGGTTTACTACCGGTAGACCGCCTGTCAAGTTTCGTATCATTTGGACTTCGTTTGATAGTCCAACGGTTAACCGAGGGACCGAAAAGGTCTCGTGTGTGTTGCAGCCCAACATTCCTCCAATTTGGCCCAAAACCCACCAAACTCTGCTCCATCGCCTAGAGCGTTCGATCACGATCGCGTGGCCGAAAACCGCACCTCATTTGGACTCTCCTAGCTCCACTTATGCCTATAAATACACCCCCCTCCATTTTCGGATCTCTCTCCCTCTCCGCAACCCTAAAAAAAACAGGGATCTCTCCGCGCCGGACGTGTCCGTCCGCCACCGGACACGCCGCGCCGCCGCCCGCGCCCAACCACGGGGCGCCACGTGGCACGCGCCGCCAGCCTCCGCCACGGGCCCGAAGCCCATCTCCGGCCCCCGCGCGCCGCCACCGGGCCAGAGGAGGCGCCGCCCCGCGCCCTCTTCTTCCTCCTCGCCCGCGGCCACCGCCGCCGTACTCCGGCGCGCCCCGCCGCCATCCGCCGCCTCACGCCGCCCCGCGCCACCGGACGCCGCCGCCGCCTCGCCCGCCTT
>NC_053022.1:135902525-135962070 GCF_003073215.2 Triticum urartu
ATTCTCCCTGGAAGATGTTTCTTACTAACCATGTAATATAACATAACTAGTCGGGCACTTGTCTGTTCACGCACTAATGACCCCTATGCCTGGTCTCCATGCATTCCCCGGTTCCTATATAACCGCATGGGAATTCGGACACACTCCGGACCGTCAGGTCCCGAGGCTGAAGCGAAAAGGTCGGCCATGACAAATGATCTACAATCCGGCTAGAAGGCATTATAAATGTCAATTAAATTACATAGTCATTTTGACTGTTGTATTCCTCTTCAATACCATCTAACAGGCTGTCTAATTTACAGTCCTGCTGGGAATACTTTGCGGCCAACTCTACTTGGCCGTATACTAAGCTTACAGGGATCTCCTTCCCATCGGGCCCTACAGGACCGACCTCGGCCATGTGGTTGGGGTCAGCCTTTGCGTACCGCGTCTTCACCATGGCCCAGGCCTCCCTAGCGCCTTGACGGCAGCTGATATCTTCCACAATCGGAAGCGCCGCCGTGCTCCCTTTAGCTTCTCCGCAAGCTCTCCAAGACCTTCGGGCATGGAGATGGATGGCCACAGGGCCTGGGCGACGCCTTGCATCGCCTGCCGAACTCGATCGAGCAGTTGCGAGAGCTCGGGAAGAAGGTCACCCGTAGAACCGGGCATCTCCTCTGCAGGACGACCTGTTAGCACACCTACAGACATTGCTCTGTTAGTCGACTTCCCCGCCGAACTTTCTTTCAAAGGTTCGTTCAAGCACTTACTAAATATGCCGCGAAGCCGCTGATTCTCCTTCACGGAGTCTGACAGCTGGGCACGAACATCTTTCAGCTCGACGCCCAGCTTGGTGTTGGCATCTTGGAGATCGTTCTTCTCCCGCCTCACCTTTCAGCACCTTCTCACCAGCCTTTAGCTGGCGTAGGAGGTGTTGCCTTTCCGGATTCAATCCGGCGCCATCTGCAATTTCATTTGTCAGATTCGCACCCATGCCGTGCTTCGCAAAATACTTATCTTTCGAAGTGTATATTACCAGAGGGGGTCTCCTTGGGCTCCCCTGCCGCGGCTAGTGCGGCCTCAAGTTGGGCTTTGCACTCTTCCAGCTCCTTGGACAGTAGGGAATTCTTTTCTGTAAGAACCTGCATAACAAATGATCCTTAAATCAGTTATTCTAACTGTTTCAAGTCTCGGGGGCTACTGGTATATATATAATATATTCCAAAATTTTCTTACCCGTATGTCTTTACATATTGCTCCGTGGCTCCATTGGCTAGACCATTCTAGCTGGCGACATTGAGGCGTCATCTGACATTCGGAAGGCATCCAATGATGCTGCTCATACTCTGGAGTTAAGATCTAAAATCTGCCCCTTGTGTTGAAACAATGCGCTCCGCTCGAAGAAACTGTCCGTGAAGCGATCGCATAATTGGTTTTCATTTGCTAACTCTTCCAGCAATTTGGGGCAGATGTTGGTGTGCGAAGGACCTAAATCCGCCATGCCACATCCTCTTGACACTCGAGGACGTTCTCTTGGTCCGCACTCAACTTTACGAGTCGCATCACGCAGCCAGACCTTCCTCCTCTTGACCCAAGAGATAGCGCTGGCGGTGAGGCGCGAATTGGCAGACCCTCATCACGGTTAATTATGTCTGGTGTCGATCGCTTCCTTCTTGTCCTGAAACAGCAGCGCCGAGTGTATAAACCTGCCTGCTAATAGGTATCGACACCATGTGGAGATAAGGGGGCGCGACATACCTTTGCGCTAACGCCTCAGTCCGGACTGCACTTCTTTTCTGCCCGCGGGGCCCTATGGACCCTCGTTGGCTTGTCGCCGCAGGTTCGGCCTTCCGCCTTAAATACCTCCCCTGCCAAGTTCGGTTGCAATCAGGAAACTGAACACGAGTGGGCGGACACCTATTCGGGGTACTAGGACTTTGATCTCAGGTACCTGGGGGTCAGGATTAGCCCTGGGTAATCGGCCGTAATGGCCACCAAGGCGTTGTCCTTGCTCAGTTGATGGAACACTCCATCAATCAGCTCCACAGATATGTCCGGATCCTCTTGGGAGGCCGGGTCGAGGGACCGTCCTGGGTCCTCGGGTTGTGGAGGAGGGATGCTTATTTCCTTAACAGCCCGGCGCAGTTCCTGCGTTAAAGTCGTCAGACAAAATATTTAACAATGGGAATACAAAACGGATGGACAAGGAAATACGGCCGCTTACCCAGCTTGGGGGATTGTGCGTGGAGAATCTGCCCTGAGGGTTGACGCGGAGAAATTCCTCCTCTTCTCCCTTATATAAAGTGGACAAGATCTTTAGTAGAGCGGCAGCTGAATCCGACCCCTTATGACCATAGCAGGTGGCGTCGTCCTCCCCGTTGAAGTCCCACATGGGGTGGCTTCTATACTGAAGCGGCTGCACCCCCGCATAATGCATTCGGCCATAACCCTGATCATGGTTAGTCCGGAATGGGCTAACAGTCTTATTCGGCCCATCAGGTAAATGATGTCCCTGTCACTTTCCCTCTGAGGACTCCGTGGGCGCCATCTTAGGTGCTTCTTTAAGGGAGCGTTGTTGAATTCAGGGAGGCCGATCTGGACAGGATCCGGCAGCGGGACATCTTCTATATAAAACAATTCTGAGGGCCAGTCTTCGGATGCCTTGTTTGGGGTTCCGGACAGATATCCGGTCCCGGTGATGCGCCACACTTCGGCTCCGCCACTTGATACATTGACCCCTTCTTGGAATGGGCACGAGGCAAAATAGCTCCTTCCACAGTCCGAGATGAGCTTCAACACCCAAGAACAGCTCGCAGAGGGCTACAAAGCCCGCGATATGCAATACTGAGGCAGGCGTGAGATGATGTAGCTGGAGGCCGTAGAACTCCAGCAGCCCCCGGAGAAATGGGTGGATTGGAAATCCGAGCCCCCTTATTAAGTAAGGGACGGCACACCCGCTCTCCTTTGGAGGGATTAGGGGCATTCTCTGCTTGCTCTCCGCCGTTGTAGACGGCAAGACCGGCTCGAACCGGGACCATATAGGCCGGGGGGAGAAATCCCTTGGTCTGGAGCGTCACTAGCTCGCTATGCGGGATGGAACATCTCTCCCAATATCCAGGCTTAGGGCTGGAAGGGCGAGGGGAGGAGTTGCGACGGCTGGCCATGGTGGAATGGACCTTTGTCGGATGCGCTCTGATGAACACTCGCGGAGGGGAGAAGGTGTGGATTGGATCTAAATCCTCGTCCCCTTAAATAGGGCAGCTCATTTACGCGGCTAGGGGTGTGAATGTAAAAACACTCAGACTTTTCATATTCGTTTGACACGTGGGAAGCGGCCATTATTGGGCGTAGAAGCCAAGGAGCGCAACATCTACAAGAAACCGGACTTTATTCAACAGGTACACGGAATTTGGAGGAGAACCCGCCTTGCAATGCCGAAGACAATCGCGCCGGACTCATCGTCATTGAAGCCTGGTTCGGGGGCTACTGAGGGAGTCCTGGATTAGGGGGTGTTCGGATAGCCGGACTATACCTTCGAGCCGGACTCCTGGACTATGAAGATACAAGATTGAAGACTCCTCCGTGTGAGAGACTTTGAATCTTTTCAAATGTTTCAGACTTATGTTTCATTAAGTAGATATACCCATATCTGCTTAAGTCATCTGTGAAGGTGAGAAAATAACGATATCCGCCACGAGCCTCAACATTCATCGGACCACATACATCTGTATGTATGATTTCCAACAAATCTGTTGCTCTCTCCATAGTACCGGAGAACGGTGTTTTGGTCATCTTGCCCATAAGCACGGTTCGCAAGTACAAGTGATTCATAATCAAGTGGTTCCAAAAGTCCATCAGTATGGAGTTTCTTCATGCGCTTTATACCGATATGACCTAAACGGCAGTGCCACAAATAATTGCACTATCATTATCAACTCTGCATCTTTTGGCTTCAACATTATGAATATGTGTGTCACTACTATCGAGATTTATAAAAATAGACCACTCTTCAAAGGTGCATGACCATAAAAGATATTACTCATATAAATAGAACAACCATTATTCTCTGATTTAAATGAATAACCGTCTCGCATCAAACAAGATCCAGATATAATGTTCATGCTCAACGCTGGCACCAAATAACAATTATTTAGGTCTAATACTAATCCCGAAGGTAGATGTAGAGGTAGCGTGCCGACCGCGATCACATCGACTTTGGAACCATTTCCCACGACGCATCGTCACCTCGTCCTTAGCCAATCTTCGCTTAATCCGTATCCCCTGTTTTGAGTTGCAAATATTAGCAACAGAACCAGTATCAAATACCCAGGTGCTACTGCGAGCATTAGTAAGGTACACATCAATAACATGTATATCACATATACCTTTGTTCACCTTGCCATCCTTCTTATCCGCCAAATACTTGGGGCAGTTCCGCTTCCAGTGACCAGTCTGCTTGCAGTAGAAGCACTCAGTTTCAGGCTTAGGTCCAGATTTGGGTTTCTTCTCTTGAGCACAACTTGCTTGCTGTTTTCTTTTTGAAGTTCCCCTTCTTCTTCCCTTTGCCCTTTTTCTTGAAACTAGTGGTCTTGTTGACCATCAACACTTGATGCTCCTTCTTGATTTCTACCTCCGCAGCTTTCAGCATTGCGAAGAGCTCGTGTTCCCTTGCATATTATAGTTCATCACGAAGCTCTTGTAGCTTCATGATGAACTATAATATGCAAGGGATGGAAGAGAATTCCCGAGCTCTTCGCAATGCTAAAGGCTGCGGAGGTAGAAATCAAGAAGGAGCATCAAGTGTTGATGGTAACAAGACCACTAGTTTCAAGAAAAAGGGCAAAGGGAAGAAGGGGAACTTCAAGAAGACAGCAAGCAAGTTGCTGCTCAAGGAAGAACCAAATCTGGACCTAAGCCTGAAACTGAGTGCTTCTACTGCAAGCAGACTGGTCACTGGAAGCGGAACTGCCCCAAGTATTTGGCGGATAAGAAGGATGGCAAGGTGAACAAAGGTATATGTGATATACATGTTATTGATGTGTACCTTACTAATGCTCGCAGTAGCACCTGGGTATTTGATACTGGTTCTGTTGCTAATATTTGCAACTCGAAACAGGGACTACGGATTAAGCGAAGATTGGCTAAGGACGAGGTGACGATGCGCGTGGGAAATGGTTCCAAAGTCGATGTGATCGCGGTCGGCACGCTACCTCTACATCTACCTTCGGGATTAGTATTAGACCTAAATAATTGTTATTTGGTGCCAGCGTTGAGCATGAACATTATATCTGGATCTTGTTTGATGCGAGACGGTTATTCATTTAAATCAGAGAATAATGGTTGTTCTATTTATATGAGTAATATCTTTTATGGTCATGCACCCTTGAAGAGTGGTCTATTCTTATTAAATCTCGATAGTAGTGACAACACATATTCATAATGTTGAAGCCAAAAGATGCAGAGTTGATAATGATAGTGCAACTTATTTGTGGCACTGCCGTTTAGGTCATATCGGTGTAAAGCGCATGAAGAAACTCCATACTGATGGACTTTTGGAACCACTTGATTATGAATCACTTGGTACTTGCGAACCGTGCCTTATGGGCAAGATGACCAAAACACCGTTCTCCGGTACTATGGAGAGAGCAACAGATTTGTTGGAAATCATACATACAGATGTATGTGGTCCGATGAATGTGAGGCTCGTGGCGGATATCGTTATTTTCTCACCTTCACAGATGACTTAAGCAGATATGGGTATATCTACTTAATGAAACATAAGTCTGAAACATTTGAAAAGTTCAAAGAATTTCAGAGTGAAGTTGAAAATCATCGTAACAAGAAAATAAATTCTACGATCTGATCGTGGAGGAGAATATTTGAGTTACGAGTTTGGTGTACATTTGAAACAATGCGGAATAGTTTCGCAACTCACGCCACCCGGAACACCACAGCGTAATGGTGTGTCCGAACGTCGTAATCGTACTTTACTAGATATGGTGCGATCTATGATGTCTCTTACTGATTTACCGCTATCGTTTTGGGGTTATGCTTTAGAGACGGCCGCATTCACGTTAAATAGGGCACCATCAAAATCCGTTGAGACGACGCCTTATGAAATGGTTTGGCAAGAAACCAAAGTTGTCGTTTCTGAAAGTTTGGGCTGCGATGCTTATGTGAAAAAGCTTCAACCTGATAAGCTCGAACCCAAATCGGAGAAATGTGTCTTCATAGGATCCAAAGGAAACTATTGGATACACCTTCTATCACAGATCCGAAGGCAAGACTTTTGTTGCTAAATTCGGAAACTTTCTAGAGAAGGAGTTTCTCTCGAAAGAAGTGAGTGGGAGGAAAGTAGAACTTGATGAGGTAACTGTACCTGCTCCCTTATTGGAAAGTAGTACATCACAGAAACCAGTTTCTGTGACACCTACACCAATTAGTGAGGAAGCTAATGATGATGATCATGAAACTTCAGATCAAGATACTACTGAACCTCGTAGATCAACCAGAGTAAGATCCGCACCAGAGTGGTACGGTAATCCTGTTCTGGAAGTCATGCTACTAGATCATGATGAACCTACGAACTATGAAGAAGCGATGGTGAGCCCAGATTCCGCAAAATGGCTTGAAGCCATGCGGAATCTGGGCTCACCATCGCTTCTCCATAGTTCGTAGGTTCATCATGATCTAGTAGCATGACTTCCAGAACAGGATTACCATACCACTCTGGTGCGGATCTTACTCTGGTTGATCTACGAGGTTCAGTAGTATCTTGTTCTGAAGTTTCATGATCATCATCATTAGCTTCCTCACTAATTGGTGTAGGTGTCACAGAAACTGGTTTCTGTGATGTACTACTTTCCAATAAGGGAGCAGGTACAGTTACCTCATCAAGTTCTACTTTCCTCCCACTCACTTCTTTCGAGAGAAACTCCTTCTCTAGAAAGTCGAATTTAGCAACAAAAGTCTTGCCTTCGGATCTGTGATAGAAGGTGTATCCAATAGTCTCCTTTGGATATCCTATGAAGACACATTTCTCCGATTTGGGTTCGAGCTTATCAGGTTGAAGCTTTTTCACATAAGCATCGCAGCCCCAAACTTTCAGAAACGACAACTTTGGTTTCTTGCCAAACCATAGTTCATAAGGCGTCGTCTCAACGGATTTTGATGGTGCCCTATTTAACGTGAATGCGGCCGTCTCTAAAGCATAACCCCAAAACGATAGCGGTAAATCAGTAAGAGACATCATAGATCGCACCATATCTAGTAAAGTACGATTACGACGTTCGGACACACCATTACGCTGTGGTGTTCCGGGTGGCGTGAGTTGCGAAACTATTCCGCATTGTTTCAAATAGTACACCAAACTCGTAACTCAAATATTCTCCTCCACGATCAGATCGTAGGAATTTTATTTTCTTGTTACGATGATTTTCAACTTCACTCTGAAATTCTTTGAACTTTTCAAATGTTTCAGACTTATGTTTCATTAAGTAGATATACCCATATCTGCTTAAGTCATCTGTGAAGGTGAGAAAATAACGATATCCACCACGAGCCTCAACATTCGTCGAACACATACATTTGTATGTATAATTACCAACAAACCCGTTGCTCTCTCCATAGTACCAAAGAATGGTGTTTTTGTCATCTTACCCATAAGGCACGGTCGCAAGTACCAGTGATTCATAATCAAGTGGTTCCAAAAGTCCATCAGTATGGAGTTTCTTCATGCGCTTTATACCGATATGACCTAAACGGCAGGACCACAAATAAGTTGCACTATCATTATCAACTCTGCATCTTTTGGCTTCAACACTATGAATATGTGTGTCACTACTATCGAGATTTAATAAGAATAGACCATTCTTCATGGGTGCATGACCATAAAAGATTTTACTCATATAAATAGAACAACCATTATTCTCTGATTTAAATGAATAACCGTCTCGCATCAAACAAGATCCAGATATAATGTTCATGCTCAACGCTGGCACCAAATAACAATTATTTAGGTCTAATATTAATCCCGAAGGTAGATGTAGAGGTAGCGTGCCGACCGCGATCACATCGACTTTGGAACCATTTCCCACGCGCATCGTCACCTCGTCCTTAGCCAATCTTCGCTTAATCCGTAGTCCCTGTTTCGAGTTGCAAATATTAGCAACAGAACCAGTATCAAATACCCAGGTGCTACTGCGAGCATTAGTAAGGTACACATCAATAACATGTATATCACATATACCTTTGTTCACCTTGCCATCCTTCTTATCCGCCAAATACTTGGGGCAGTTCCGCTTCCAGTGACCTAGTCTGCTTGCAGTAGAAGCACTCAGTTTCAGGCTTAGGTCCAGATTTTGGTTTCTTCTCTTGAGCCAACTTGCTTGCTGTTCTTTGAAGTTCCCCTTCTTCTTCCCTTTGCCCTTTTTCTTGAAACTAGTGGTCTTGTTGACCATCAACACTTGATGCTCCTTCTTGATTTCTACCTCCGCAGCTTTCAGCATTGCGAAGAGCTCGGGAATAGTCTTTCATCCCTTGCATATTATAGTTCATCACGAAGCTCTTGTAGCTTGGTGGCAGTGATTGGAGAATTCTGTCAATGACGCAATCATCTGGAAGATTAACTCCCAATTGAATCAAGTGATTATTATACCCAGACATTTTGAGTATATGCTCACTGACAGAACTGTTCTCCTCCATCTTGCAGCTATAGAACTTATTGGAGACTTCATATCTCTCAATCCGGGCATTTGCTTGAAATATTAACTTCAACTCCTGGAACATCTCATATGCTCCATGACGTTCAAAACGTCGTTGAAGTCCCGATTCTAAGCCATAAAGCATGGCACACTGAACTATCGAGTAGTCATCAGCTTTGCTCCAGCAGCAGGCTGGCACCCAGCAGTGCTTCCAGGACGTAATTCTCTGTGCAGCAATGAGGATAATCCTCAAGTTACGGACCCAGTCCGTGTAATTTCTACCATCATCTTTCAACTTTGCTTTCTCAAGGAACACATTAAAATTCAACGGAACAACAGCACGAGCCATCTATCTACAATCAACATAGACAAGCAAGATACTATCAGGTACTAAGTTCATGATAAATTTAAGTTCAATTAATCATATTACTTAAGAACTCCCACTTAGATAGACATCCCTCTAATCCTCTAAGTGATCATGTGATCCAAATCAACTAAACCATGTCCGATCATCACGTGAGATGGAGTAGTTTCATGGTGAACATCACTATGTTGATCATATCTACTATATGATTCACGCTCGACCTTTCGGTCTCCGTGTTCCGAGGCCATATCTGTATATGCTTGGCTCGTCAAGTATAACCTGAGTATTCCGCGTGTGCAACTGTTTTGCACCCGTTGTATTTGAACGTAGAGCCTATCACACCCGATCATCACGTGGTGTCTCAGCACGAAGAACTTTCGCAACGGTGCATACTCAGGGAGAACACTTCTTGATAATTAGTGAGAGATCATCTTATAATGCTACCGTCAATCAAAGCAAGATAAGATGCATAAAAGATAAACATCACATGCAATCAATATAAGTGATATGATATGGCCATCATCATCTTGTGCTTGTGATCTCCATCTTCGAAGCACCGTCATGATCACCATCGTCACCGGCGCGACACCTTGATCACATCGTAGCATCGTTGTCGTCTCGCCAATCTTATGCTTCCACGACTATCGCTACCGCTTAGTGATAAAGTAAAGCATTACAGCGCAATTGCATTGCATACAATAAAGACGACAACCATATGGCTCCTGCCAGTTGCCGATAACTCAGTTACAAAACATGAATCATCTCATATAATAAAATTTAGCATCATGTCTTGACCATATCACATCACAACCATGCCCTGCAAAAACAAGTTAGACGTCCTCTACTTTGTTGTTGCAAATTTTACGTGGCTGCTACGGGCTTAGCAAGAACCGATCTTACCTGCGCATCAAAACCACAACGATAGTTTGTCAAGTTGGTGCTGTTTTAACCTTTGCAAGGACCGGGCGTAGCCACACTTGGTTCAACTAAAGTTGGAGAAACCGACACCCGCTAGCCACCTTTATGCAAAGCACGTCGGGAGAACCAGTCTCGCGTAAGCGTACGCGTAATGTCAGTCCGGGCCGCTTCGTCCAACAATACCGCCGAACCAAAGTATGACATGCTGGTAAGCAGTATGACTTATATCGCCCACAACTCACTTGTGTTCTACTCGTGCATATAACATCAACGCATAAAACCTAAGCTCGGATGCCACTGTGGGGGAACGTAGCAATTTCAAAAAAATTCCTACGCACACGCAAGATCATGGTGATGCATAGCAAGGAGAGGGGAGAGTGTGATCTACGTACCCTTGTAGACCGACAGCGGAAGCATTATGACAACGCGGTTGATGTAGTCGTACGTCTTCACGGCCCGACCGATCAAGCACCAAAACTACGGCACCTCCGAGTTCTAGCACACGTTCAGCTCGATGACGATCCCCGGACTCCGATCCAGCAAAGTGTCGGGGAAGAGTTCCGTCAGCACGACGGCGTGGTGACGATCTTGATGTTCTACTGTCGCAGGGCTTCGCCTAAGCACCACTACAATATTATCGAGGACTATGGTGGAATGGGGCACCGCACACGGCTAAGAGAACGATCTTAGAGATCAACTTGTGTGTCTAGGGGTACCCCCTGCCCCCGTATATAAAGGAGCCTAGGGGGGTGCGGCCGGCCCTAGGAGGAGGCGCGCAGGAGGAGTCCTACTCTTACCGGGAGTAGGACTCCCCTCCCTTTCCCTAGTTGGATTAGGACTTGGGGGGAAGGAGGAGAGGGAAGAAAGGAAAGGGGGGGCGCCGCCCCCCCTCCTTGTCCAATTCGGTCTGGGGGGGAGGGGCGCGCGGCAGCCCCTAGGCCTCCTCTCCTCTTTCTCCACTAGGCCCATTAAGGCCCATTAAGTTACCGGGGGGTTCCGGTAACCTCCTAGTACTCCGGTAAAATGCCGATTTCACCCGAACACTTCCGATGTCCAAACATAGGCTTCCAATATATCAATCTTTATGTCTCGACCATTTCGAGACTCCTCGTCATGTCTGTGATCACATCCGGGACTCCGAAACAACTTCGGTACATCAAAATATATAAACTCATAATGAAACTATCATCGTAACGTTAAGCATGCGGACCCTACGGGTTCGAGAACAATGTAGATATGACCGAGACATGTCTCCGGTCAATAACCAATAGCGGAACCTGGATGCTCATATTGGCTCCCACATATTCTACGAAGATCTTTTATCGGTCAGACCGCATAACAACATACGTTGTTCCCTTTGTCATCGTATGTTACTTGCCCGAGATTCGATCGTCGGTATCTCAATACCTAGTTCAATCTCGTTACTGGCAAGTCTCTTTACTCGTTCCGTAATACATCATCTCACAACTAACTCATTAGTTGCAATGCTTGCAAGGCTTATGTGATGTGCATTACCGAGAGGGCCCAGAGATACCTCTCCGACAATCGGAGTGACAAATCCTAATCTCGAAATACGCCAACCCAACATGTACCTTTGGAGACACCTGTAGAGCTCCTTTATAATCACCCAGTTACGTTGTGACGTTTGGTAGCACACAAAGTGTTCCTCCGGCAAACGGGAGTTGCATAATCTCATAGTCATAGGAACATGTATAAGTCATGAAGAAACGCAATAGCAACATACTAAACGATCGGGTGCTAAGCTAATGAATGGGTCATGTCAATCACATTATTTCTCCTAATAATTTGATCTCGTTAATAAATGACAACTATGTCTATGGTAGGAAACATAACATATCTTTGATTAACGAGCTAGTCAAGTAGAGGCACTAGTGACGTTTAGTGTGTCTATGTAATTCACACAAGTATTATGTTTCCGGATAATACAATTCTAGCATGAAACAATAAACATTATCATGAATATAAGGAAATAAAATAATAACTTTATTTATTGCTCTAGGGCATATTTCCTTCAAGTGGCTGGTCTCTAATTGGACCGACATGTTGAACTAGTATCAATGGTAGAGGCGTTTTGTTGTGCGCCACATCCAACAATTCACATAATTAATTATCCAAAGATTAAGGTATGAAACCCTTGGTCATACATAGCAACATTTCGTTCCTAAAAATTAAGGTACTTCCACATTCAAACTAACTAATACTACAAATTCGAAGGAACTACTTAATACAATAATAGCACATAGGGAAGTAGCCCTGGTCCAACGGCTTGAGAAATGACGAACAAAAATTGAAAGAAGAAGGATCAGCCAGTCGCAGCACCATCAGCCTCCCAGCCTCACAACTTCAGCCAGCCTGGTGAACTCCAGGTTTTTTCCTGCAAAATACACATGTGATGTTGGAGGCAAGAAAATAAATATGCCAGGTGTTGGGGATATTACTACTGGGCGTAAACCGGCCTATTTGGGCCGGGTTAACTTCATCAGTAGTTAAGTATGTTAAAGCCCATGAAGGTAGATGAGGGCTCAAGACCCGTAATCGGTTGAGAGCCTGTAGCCGTAAACCGGCGTCAATATGTAACTTGTATCATAAGTTAGGAATAAATAGAGACCAAACCGGACACATCTATGAGCCGGTGTTGGGACTCTGTAAACCGATGGGCGTCACCCATGTATATAAGGGGACGACCCGGCGGCGGTTCAAGGACAACAGACAACAACTCGAGACATAGGCGAAGCTTGTTTGCTCCCTAGTCATCGAAACACCCATCAATTCCATCACAACTAGACGTAGGCTTTTACCTTCATCGAAGGGGCCGAACTAGTATAAACTCTCTTGCGTCCTTGTGTCCGCTTTAACCCCTTCAAGCTAACCCGTCGCGATGGCTCCACGACTAAGTCCTTTCTCTAGGACATCTGCCGTGAAAAAACCACGACTGTTGGCGCCCACCATGGGGCTATCGCACGATGGTTTCCGGTTCTTGGAGGGCCGCTTTGAAGGACTCAAGGGCTACGCTGTAGGTCGGATGACTAAGAGTCGTCGCGGCAAGCTCTACATCGACGACGCAGGCTGGGGCCCCGAGGCCGGCTCAATTGAGTACGGGTATCGGGTCCCCTTTGGTAGCATTCACGTTTTCATTGGCAAGATCAGCGAACCAGGCCCTGAGCCGGACATCTGCACCAACCTCGTCGAGATGGCTTAGCGTGCGCGATACGCCCGATTTAAACCGGCCATGAAGCGTGCCTTCGTGGGAGTGATCCATGGAGGGAGTTATGAGGACGGATCGGAATTTCGCGACGCGACCGTCGTTGTTCCGGTGACGAATCTTCAACCGGAGAAACCGAATCTCTTATCAGCTACAAGATGGCCGGATTGAGAGCTGTTCCGATGGCGACAGTATTCTGGACCCCTCTGATATGCCCAACCGGGTTGGAATATTCATGACCGGAACACAAGCAGCGCTTCATTCTTCGACAGTCGCGGCAACGATCTCCGGTTCAGCAGCGGCGATGGCTGCCGGGGAGGAGGCCCTGTGCGCCCGCCGGCTCAGGTTCTATCAGAACTATTTGATGCGTTGGCTGTGCTTATGGCGGAAGTTAATCCGCCAGATCAGGACGTTCACAACACGGAGATTGCAAAGGTAAAGGAACAAATCACCCAGGCCAAGACGGATCTAGCGGCTGAGGACACCAGGATGGCCGCAGAGCGGGCCCTTTAGATGCACAGGCCTACAGGCTTATGTTGGACCAGAGCGCGTCGCATGAAGTCATGAGGAGGAAGCACCGATCCCGCTTACCTCCGGTCTTCGAGGCCAGAGATATTTTCAACACTCCAGGACCAAGAGCCGGCAATCCGCTGGAGGGGAACCGGGCAGAAGCCCCTGGGACCGGTGCACTGGTTCAGCCTCGTCAGATGGACCCGCCTCATCAAAACACCGTTATACCTCAGGATGCTTTAACACCTCCGGGTCACTACTCCAACCCAATGGACAATCTTGTTGCCGCTGCTGCACGGCTGGAGGCCATTCCAATTGAAGGTGACTCGCCGCAGGCAGTAGAGACGTGACGGGTCAAGAAACTTCTGAGGACAGCTTTGGCCCAACAGGAAGCGTACTCGTACAGCCGCGACCGGATCCACTCGACCCCCCGTCCAAGCCGGAGCTATAGCAGACATATGGATGAACCAGCAGTGTCGAGTAATGAACGACGTGGAGCACCCCGTGGCAACAACCCGATGGGTGGTGCTGATGACACTCAGGAAGTGGTGAACCGGGCCCGAGCGAGCAGGGAGGCCGAGTTAGCCGCACAGCATCAGGCTCGGCAGCTCACGCCGGTTCGTCCAACCATCTCGATCGAACCTGGTGTTACTTCTAGTTCTTTGGGGGTGCCTTGCCTTATCCCCGCTTTACGCAACGTGCACCTGCCCAAGGATTTCAAAGGCCCGCGCAAGGTACCAAATTACACGGCGGATCAACCTCCAGAGACATGGGTGGAGAGCTATGAGATGGCCATGGAGATGCTTGATGTGGATGACACGGCGTGTGCGAAATACTTCACCATGATGCTTGAAGGAATGGCCCGTACTTGGTTAAAAAGTTTGCCAGCTAATTCTATCAGTTCATGGGCCCAATTACGAGCCCGGTTTATCAGCAATTTCAAGGATACCTGTAAACAGCCTATGTCGATAGTGGACTTAGCTGCATGCGTCCAGGAGGAAGGAGAATCAACGACTCATTGGGTGCGCCGGGTTTCACAAGTGTTGCACTCCTCAGACCGCATCAACGCTGACACCGCAGTATTAACCCTAGAAGGCAACTGCCGGTTTGGGCCCCTGAAGTTGAAATTGGGACGGATGAAGCGTCATTGCACCGACATGGGGACCCTCATGGCCGCTTTGGTGAAATTCGCTGATTCTGATAGTACCAAGGATCCCGAATCTGATGATGACAAGACATGGAAAGGGAAGAAGAACAGCAGCTCCAAAGGTCAGCAGCATCACTGGGTAGGCAATGGCGGAGGAGGCAATTGTAAAGCGGATGGTAACATGGATTTTGTGGCTAATACTAACGCACGGGACAATGGCCAGCGACGCAAGGGTAGGCCGAAAAATCGTAGTGGAGCACCCAACCCTAACCCAAACCGCCTAAACTATCTGCTAAGCCAGCCCTGTCCAAGACATGGGACGAAGGAGGAGCCAGCAAACCACCTTTGGAAAGGATTGCTTTATTATGCAGGAGTTCAAGAATTCTAATAATTTCCGGTATGACCACGGATCTGGCGGTGGCTCAGGGTCCGGGCCGGGTTACAGTGGAGGAAGTTCCGGTTCAGGATTTAATGGTAATCCGGGCGGACATAATGGTCAAAATAGTCAGAACAACCAGGGTGGTTACAACCAACAGCAGCAACAGTCAGGTTACTAGAGCAACCCAAAGCAGTTGAGTAGTGGGCAGTACCATGTCTTTACCACTAGCTTGGACAAGCGAGACCGGAAGGTTCAGAGGCGGGCAGTCAAGTCTGTTGAACCGGCCATACCCCGTTATCTATGTTGGTCTGAACAGCCAAGTCATATGGAGCAGAGAGGATCACCACCCCAGGTCGATAATCCGGGTCAGTTGGCTCTGGTGGTGGCGCCTCAGGTGGGAGGTTATAAGTTCACCAAGGTGCTCATGGATGGAGGGAGCAGCATTAACATCCTGTACTATGAGACCTTCCGTCGTATGGGACTAACAGATAAGAATCTCAAACCATCTAATACAGTATTCCACGGTGTAGTGCCTGAGATCAGCATATCCCGTTGGTAAGATAGCTCTCAAAGTGGCCTTTGGGGATGATCATGATTCCAGGTCGGAGACATGACGTTTGAAGTGGTGAAAATCCAAAGTCCATATCATGCCCTGTTTGGGCGACCGGCATACGCCAGTTTATGGCTTGGCCCTGTTATGTGTATTTGCAGCTCAGATGCGGCTCAAAGGGGACAATAACGGTTCACGGAAGCCGCAAATCTTTGGAATGCGAGGAAGGAGATGGGCTTATGCAGAGTCGGTTTGTGCCACCGAGGAGTTGAAGTACTATAAAGACAATGTTGATCCGGCGGACATGACTCCATTAAAGAAGCCAACTACGGAGCATGATCCGGCCCTGAAGTTCAAATCGGCAGCAGAAACTAAGCTTGTTGACTTCGTACCTGGCGATTCGTCCAAGCAGTTCAGCATCAGTGCCAACTTGGATCCGAAATAGGAAAGCGCGCTCATCGAGTTCATCCGTGAGAATCGGGACATTTTTGCATGGAAGCCCTCCGACATGCCAGGTGTACCGAGGCAACTCGCTGTGCACACACTTAATGTGGATCCTAAATATAAACCGGTGAAACAGTTCCTCGTCGGTTTAACGAAGAAAGACGCAAGGCGATTGGAGAAGAGGTAGCCAGGCTCTTAGCAGCTGGCTTTATTGTTGAAGTTTTTACCCCGAGTGGCTTGCCAATCCGGTGTGGTCCTCAAGAAAAACGGCACCTGGCGCATGTGTGTGGATTACAAGATCTTAATAAAGCTTGTCCAGCAGATCCTTTTGCCCTCCCCCTGTATTAATCAAATTATTGATGCCACGGCGGGTTGTGAGCGTTTAAGTTTTTTGGATGCGTATTCTGGCTATCATCAGATCAAAATGGCAGTTAAGGATCAGGAGAAGACAGCATTTATAACTCCCTTTGGAGCCTTCTGCTATGTGTCTATGCCCTTCGGGCCCAAGAGTGCCCAGGCAACTTACCAACGGAGTGTACAAAATTGTCTTCACAAGCAGATTGGCCGTAATATACATGCTTACGTGGATGATATCGTGGTTAAATCCAGGGAGAAGGAGACTCTGATTGATGATTTGAGGAAACCTTTGATAACCTGAGAACATACAAGATGATGCTTAATCCGGACAAGTGTGTCTTTGGTGTACCGGCGGGCAAGCTATTGGGTTTTCTAGTGTCCAACAGGGGAATTGAGGCTAATCCGAAGAAAATCACGGCTATCACCTCCCTGGCTAAACCGAAGTGTATCAACGATGTTCAAGCCTGGCAGGCCGAATTTTGCGCTAAGCCGGTTTATCAGGTCGCCTGTGAGAAGGCCATCCTTTGTATCAGATGTTGAAAAAGACGGATCAGTTTAGTCTGGAGTTCCTGCCTGCTGATGAAGCATTTTGAGGCTTAAAGCGGGCAATTGGCCAATCCGCCTATGCTTGCGCTCCGTTGACAAGGAACGTTACTGCTATATGTTGCTGCTATGTTCGGCGGTCAGCGTAGCTATTGTGGTGGAGCGAAAAAGAGCAGGTCAAGGAGCATCCGTTCAACGTCCCGTCTATTATATCAGCGAGGTGCTCATTGAGTCAAGCAAAGGTATCCGCATTGGCAGAAGCTGGTGTTATGGAGTTTATGCAAGCCAGAAGCTTTAAACATATTTCAAGGGGCACTCAATTACGGTACAGTTCTGCTCTTGGGAGATATCATGAAGGGAAGCCTGGCCGATTGCAAAGTGGCCATAGAGCTGGGGCCGTACGGTTTGAAGTATGTGCCTCGGACAGCGGTTAAGTCTCAAGCACTTGTTGATTTCATCAATGATTGGACGGAAATGCAAGCACCTGAAGAAAAGCCGGATCATACGTATTGGACCATCCATTTTGACGGATCTAGGCAGTTGGAAGGCTCGGGGGCTGGAGTCGTATTAACTTCCCCACGAGGTGATAAGTTTTGTTATGTTCTCCGTTTAATGTTCCCTTGTACTAACAATGCAGCTGAGTATGAAGCCTTGCTCCATGGTCTCCGGATGGCTAAGGAGATGAATCTAAGTCGAGTTAAGTGCTTCGGTGACTCGGACCTTGTGGCTCAGCAGGTGTCTGGCACTTGGGACTCCAAGGACCCACTCATGGAAGCATATCGTCGTGAGGTGGATATTGTTGCAGGTTATTTCAGAGGCTATCAGGTGGACCACGTGGACCGGCGGAAAAATGAAGCGGCGGACGCTTTAAGCCGGCTGGGCTCTCAGCGCAAACCGGTCCGCCCAATGTTTTTCTGGATGTGCTGCACAACCCGTCGGTCAAGATCCCTGGTGAAGAGGATTTGGCTATTCCTGATCCGGAGGCTCAATTGGTGGCAGTTCTTCATGTTATTCCGGATTGGACGCTTCCTTACCTGGCGTACAAGAACGGCGAGTTGCCAGAGGATGAGATTCTGGCCCGGCAGATAATCCGGCGATCCAGTCCATGGCTATCATCAACGGTGAGTTGCATCATTGCAGTGTATCAGGAGCTTTTCAACGTTGCGTGTCTCCTGAAGAAGGCCGTGAAATTTTGCGCGGTTCAAAGTCTCTGGTGGCTAAAGCGTTTCGCCATGGCTTCTATTGGTTAACTGCTCATGCTGATGCGGAGGATCTGGTCAGACGATGTGATGGTTGCCAAAGGTTTTCAAGGCGTGCTCATGTACCGGCTCAAGAATTGAGAATGATTCCAATTACTTGGCCGTTTGCGACTTGGGGGCTGGATATGGTTGGGCCTTTCAAAAGGTCCAAAGATAAGAAGACCCACCTCCTGGTGGCGGTTGACAAGTTTACAAAGTGGGTGGAGGCAGAACCTGTTAGCAAGTGTGATGCGGCCACGACGGTTCAGTTCATCAAAAAGGTGATTTTCCGGTTTGGCTTTCCGCACAGTAATTATCACAGATAATGGTACCAATTTGTCCAAAGGTTGCTATGAAGGAGTTCTGCGAACGGGAGCACATCCGGCTCGATGTTTATCAGTGGCACATCCACAGTCCAATGGTCAAGCAGAAAGAGCTAATCAAGAGATCTTGAGAGGCATCAAGCCCCGGCTCATGGTTCCTTTGCAGAGAACGCCGGGTTGTTGGGTAGAAGAATTACCATCTGTGTTATGGAGCATCAATACAACACCCAACAGATCAATAGGATACACACCGTTCTTCATGGTTTATGGAGCGGAGGCGGTTCTCCCCAATGATATCCATCATGATTCACCTCGTGTCACGGCTTATATTGAAGCGGACAACGAGACAGCACGACAAGATGCTTTGGACCGGTTGGATGAAGAGCGTGACATCGCAGCCGCCCGATCGGCGATTTACCAGCAGGATCTTCGTCGTTATCACAGTCGCCGGGTCAGAACCAGAACCTTTCAGGAAGGAGATTTGGTGCTTCGACTCATCCAAGATCAGACTGATATGCATAAGCTATCCCCACCTTGGGAGGGGCCTTTCATGGTCAGCAAGAATCTGCATAATGGGTCGTACTATCTGATCGATATTCGAGAGCATAGGGACTCATGTACATCAGAGGAGGAGACTAACAGGCCGTGGAATATAGGTCATATTCAGCCTTACTATACCTGAGCCATTGGCTATACTTATGTACATATTACGACAATGTATATATTATGATTAAATATAATAAACCGGAACCTTAGCTAAAGCGAGGTATCTGTTCTTTACATCATGTGAGGTTACACGGAGTTGCTCTAAAGCGGCCTCCGGTTTACCCCTTGAGTTCGCTTTGCTAAAAGCATCGTGTTATATCACTTGGAGGATTGGTCGTGTCCGAACCAATACCATGCCTCTTGATAGGCGAGAGGCCACCAGATCACTTGGGACTTGGTCATGTCTGAACCAATCATGCCTCTTGATCGGCCAAGGCCACAATCACTTGGGGTTGGTCGAACCCGAACCATGACCACGCCATTTGGTCGCATAAATGCCACAGTTCATTGGGGACCTGGCTGACTAGAACCATAGTTACACCTAACGGGAGCTTGGTCGTGTTTGGCCATGGTAACACCATTTGATCAGCTTAAATAAATCTTTTTGGCAAACGTTTTTGTCATTGCTTTTGCTTCACACTTTTCTTTGAAGGGGGTTTTTTTCATTGTGTTTTTTAAACCGACAAAGTTTTTTAACCAATCAATTGACGGAACACAGTTCACGTCAATCCGGAGACTATTTGTCCGGTTTGATCCTTGTTGTTAACATCCTCTTATGGAGTAACACGGTGTTTATTATAACCCGGCACGGTTTACATGGTAACCAGCATCATATATATATACAGGACTGGCTTATTTCCTCCAACAGTGTGGGTTTGCAAAACTCCGCTTCAAGGTTGGCCAAGCCAACTTCACACTCAACGATGGCAGGTATTATGTATCTCAAAAATTTGATCATATACTTAAAAATTTTGTTTTGGATGTTTTGATTTCATATATACAGACATCATATTCCTGACGGTACAATCGCGGTGGCACTTGACGAATTTCTTATTTCAGAAAGTGTTTTAGAAAATTCATTACCACAGGAAGAACAAGTTATGCACGAAGGCATATCAACATCAAAGGTATCAGCTAGCCTATTACAAGGCAACATGGTGCCCATAATAACATAATTGTTTTTCACAAAGGAGAGGCAGTTTAAAAACCGGCTTCCGGTTTAAGCTTGGCCATCACCATCCTGCGCTGCTTCAGCTTCCGTTTCTCTACCCAGTGGCTGGAAATCCACAGTTGTCCAGTCGATTCCCATTAATTCTTGAAAAACAGCTTCATCATGGATCAGCAATGACGGGTCAATATCGGGAGCGTAAGTATGCTTACGGATTGGAGGGATTAGATTTTCCGATTCATGGATTGGTGCAGCTATTCGCTTGTTCTGACTATCATATTGGGCTTCATAATGAGACAAGTCTGCTTCCTCAGCCAGTTGACAAGCTAGCGCGTACCTCCCGGTTTATTGCTCGCAAATCCGCTTCACCAAATTCTGACCCGTCTTCCTTCAAGCTGGGATAGCCCTGAGCCGCTTCAATAGGATCAAAATCCGGCACCTAGGCTTTGCCCGGATTAAGGCATTGATTGCACCGGTTCGAGCAGCAGATTTCTTCAGCTCTTCAACCCGGACAGGAAGCACTGACAGTTTCAGCAAGAGTATCTTGAATCAAAGTGGGCGCTGGTTTGTTATGAGACGCGGCGGTACCGATGATCCACTTGGGCACCAGTATACAATTGTTCAACCAATGTATAGGAGGCTTTCAATTTCTTCCGCACATCTGACCCCAAGTGACCAATGCGTGTCCCTGAAATACCATAAAGGGTTAATAAACCGGTGACTCTGTAAGAAGGCAGAGCCAATTCAGAAGGCAAGCTGGCTTACCAAAGATAGCAGTGGTCATGGCATGAACGTGCCGCTTTATGCTGGTCAGTTCATCCGTCACTGGTTTTAGTGCAGCCTCGGCATCCTCTGCTCGTTTGATCAAAGCGGACTTTTCAGTGGCCCAATCCGCCCGTTTCTTCTTGAAGGTCTCCTTAAGTTGTTCCATGGCGCTTAAAGCACTGGCCAATTCCTCTTTTGCTTTGGAGGTTTCAGCCTGTTGAGTTTTCAGGTTTTCTTGAAGATCGATGAGTTGGTTTTCTTTTGTCTTCAGCTCCGCCTGCAGGCATACAGATATATGTTTCAACAAATCGGTAGAAGGATTCAAGTACCAACCACATAACAAGTTATGCACTTAGCACTTGGGGGCTAATGCATATTCGATCTGTATCTTTCAATTGTTTACAAAGTCCCAAGCTCAATACAAGTATTCAACTTGGCACTTGGGGGCTAATGGCTATTTGATCATATATATTCTGATGCGGCAGTTTCAATTACTTAAAGTACCGGCTTAACTACGCTAAAGTTGAACCGGCCCTTGGGGGCTACATCAACAAATTTCAAAGCAACAAGATTTATATTATTTAAGTCCTGGTTTGAAAGAATATTCCAAACCGGCCCTTGGGGGCTAGGAGAGTTCAGCAAGAATGGAAGCATACAAGCAGGAAGGAGCATATGGAAGTTACCTCATATTTATCTTTCATCATATTAACCAGACCGGCTTCGTAGTCACGGCTGGTATACAGCCGGTTCAGATAGCCGGAATGGATATCTTGGGCGTTCAGAGCAGTTAAGTCGTTAGATCAGCGTTCCACTTGCCTTTGCCAAAAGCAAAATTCTTCCTTGGCAGAATGTTTGGATAAAGCGACAGGATTGCTTGGCTCAGTATGGCCAGTGCCAGTAATGACAACCTCATCATCCTTGGTACCGCCGGTTTGCACTGGAGCTGTTGGCTTGTCAGTAGGTTTTGCTGGACCGGTGGAGCTTTCAATCCGGGATGGAACCTGTGGGCTGATGGATAGGACCTGAGGTATCAGTAGGTCTCTCTTCAGCAATAAGATCATCATCTGGCTGCGGTGGATCGTTGGGAATATCCTCAGGAATAGCCGCTTCAAGATTGGGTGTCTTTCTGGTTCAAGAACGACATCTTCTTCGGCCGCTTTGTCCAGGCGGCCTTCTTTCTTGGCCTAGGTTTGGCCCTGAGAAGAATAACAAAATTAAATACAGCATATGTTCTAAGGCAATGTACTGCAAACATCACAATAAGTATAGCTTACCCAACCACCGTTTTGAAGCGGTGGGAGCTGAGTAGCCGATGACTCGCTAGAAGATGAGTGGGAAGTAACCTGGTAATCGGAGTCAGATGGATTAAGAGGTTGACGAAAGTAGCCGCTTTAGGACAAGCACTACAAGCAAATTAGAGACCTCGGAATGGCGTTTCCGAACCGACTGTTTGGTAAACCAGCGGAGGTAACTACCTGGCCGCTGCAGGTGTGCGGCGAGCTTCGTGTTGTGGTCTTCATAAGAAGTTTAGGATCCAAATAAGCAAGAGGATGAGAAAATTTAACTTTCCGGTTTGCCTGACGGATTTTTTGTGAAGGCAAAGTTTCTGAATCGGAAGAGAGAATAATTACCTCTGCAACATCCGCGTGGCTGGCTTCGGCATCATCCTGACAAATATCATCATCAATAAGACGCATGAAAAATAAACCAAGTGAGTCAAGCTCTACCTCAAAGTCCGGATTATCCACCTCATCATCAGGGGCCGGATTAGAAGATGCAGTGGTTCTTTTCCTGTGGGCAGTCTTCTTCACAGCTTTAGTCTTTTGCCGGGTTGCTCTTTCCGGTTTCTGGTTTTTCTGGTTTCTCCTGCGGCAGTTTTTTGCTCCAAAACGGATCATCGCCCTGATTATGCAGACACTGATATTAAAAACAATGACCAGACATATCAATAACAGATTCAGCAAAGAGAAAAATCAAAGTCTTACAGCTGGCGGTTTGTTGGTGGCACAGAAGGGAAGCAGGCCGGTTCTAGCGCAGACGTGTTCCGGTTCATTCAGTATCTTATGCACAGCCTCTGTGATTTCTTCACCGGAGAGCTGGAGTTTTGAATGTCGCAGTGGGTCATCAACACTCAGTATACTCGCACATCAAACCGGAGCGCTGACTAAGGGGCAGTATGCTCCATGATATCCAACAGCGAGCGAGATCAACCCCTGTTAAACCGTTGGCCATAAAGGCTCTGAGCTTTGACAGCTGGGGAGCATATTTGCTTCTCTCCTGGGCAGTCAATCTTTGAGGAAAAGGGTGTGTATTGCTGAGCCGCTCCGGACGAAAGCCAGGCAAGGGATTCTCACCAGCAGGGGAGGTGTCTTTGCAGTAGAACCATGTCTGATTCCACTCCTTGGGGTGACTGTGCAGCTTGGCGTGAGGGTATGTGACCTCTTTCCTTTTCTGAATCGCCATGCCACCCAACTCCGTATTAGAGCCATCAGTAAACTCAGTACGGCGGTTTAGATGGAAAAGATCTCTGAACAATTCCACTGTGGGCTCCTCTTGAAAGAACACCTCACAGAGCACTTGGAAGTGGCACATATTTGTAACAGAGTTGGGGCCAGTGTCTTGCGGATGGAGTTGGAAATCGGCTAAAACATCCCGGTAAAATTTAGAACCGGGCGGCTTAAAGCCCCGGGCTAAGTGATCTACGAAAACAACAACCTCTCCTTCTCGAGGTGTGGGAGGGCATTCTTTGCCAGGAGCCCTCCAATGGATGGTATCTTTGCTGCCTAAAGCGCCAATCAGGACTAAATCGTCCAGTTGATCCTCTGTGACGCGAGAAGGAACCCAATTGCACTCATATACTTGCTTGGCCATGATGGAATCTACAAGGTAGAAGATCCCGGTTCAAAAATGCATTTGATCAAGGTACGTTGGTATGGGCACTGTTAAACCGGAGACAGAACTATCTGAACCGGAGTTTCATGAAGCAACCAACATCTGGCGGTTCAACAAGGGGACTAATGGTATATACCGGTTTGTCAAATTTTCTACAAAGTTAAACCGCCTGGATCTAAGCATTGAACAGTCAAGACTGCAGATGAGTAAGTACACAAAAACAGATTTCACAAGATTATACTACAGCTTTGGATCTGGAACATGTTTATAAAGGAGATAAATATTCAAGGCCCAAAAGGAGCAGTGCCGAATCAATAAGCGAAGGTACGGATAAGATCTATGGTCTTAATATGCGAAAGTGAAAACGGAGGATAAAAACTACTGCTACACAGAGCGAAGATTCACAGACTCGTCTAAGGATCTATCATATGAACAAGAAGCAAGCGATGAACGCTAGAGAACATGGAAACCCTAGAACAGATCTATGATGAAAAGGATAGAAGACTTACCGGAGCTGAGGAAGAAGCGGAAGGTCGCCGCGGTGCTCTGGTACGCTCAGGGTGATGCAGCGGCCAAAGTTGGTGCAGAGGTCACGGCGGCGGCGGAGCTCCGAAGCTGGGCGACGCGAGGAAGATGAAGCAGAAGGGCACGAAGGGGAAAAAGAAATGACCCTTCGGTCCTATTTATAAAGCAAGGGACATGGGTCAGGCGCGAAAATCAAGGGGCCGCAAGTTTGGAAACAGAGCTGTCGCCTCGATTATCGCAGATCTATTAAACAAGAAGGTATCATGGATAGTTTCTTTATGACAGATGACGTCACGCCGGTTTACAGCAATCAGAGAAGATGACATCACGGCGGTTCACCAAACTACAAGAAGATGTTGAAGATGAAGTTTTTGCTAAGGATTGACATGAACCTGTTCAAATCAATCTGGGGCCTAATGTTGGGGATATTACTACTGGGCGTAAACCGGCCTATCTGGGCCGGGTTAACTTCATCAGTAGTTAAGTATGTTAAAGCCCATGAAGTAGATGAGGGCTCAAGACCCATAATCGGTTGAGAGCCTGTAGCCGTAAACCGGCGTCAATATGTAACTTGTATTGTAAGTTAGGAATAAGTAGAGACCAAACCGGACACATCTATGAGCCGGTGTTGGGACTCTGTAAACCGACGGGCGTCACCCATGTATATAAGGGGACGACCCGGCGGCGGTTCAAGGACAACAGACAACAACTCGAGACATAGGCGAAGCTTGTTTGCTCCCTAGTCATCGAAACACCCATCAATTCCATCACAACTAGACGTAGGCTTTTACCTTCATCGAAGGGGCCGAACTAGTATAAACTCTCTTGCGTCCTTGTGTCCGCTTTAACCCCTTCAAGCTAACCCGTCGCGATGGCTCACGACTAAGTCCTTTCTCTAGGACATCTGCCGTGACAAAACCACGACACCAGGGGTCTTTTCATGGCATCTAATCGCACGGAATGCTAGTACAAATGATGGAGAACAAAACATCCAACATGAGCAAATTCATAGGAGTTCTAGATCCATGGATACCATCAAGAAAAAATGCTCAGTTTTAATTCAGACACAAGACTAGGTGAAAACATGCATATTTCATATCAGCAACATTGATATGGCATCTTTGCAAGCTTGGGTCAGTGACTTGTCTTGTGTTTCATGGCATGACAATAATTTTAACAATAAATAGACATGAAATTGACCCAAACTCATGTACAAAGTTAGGCCATATGATGCATGGATTAATTCACACATAAATGACAAAATGCCAACTTTGTATAGAATTTGCAGTACTGAAATATTTCAGTGTGTACCGGTGTGTACTGAAACTGCAGTAGTGAAATAATTCAGTGTGCATCGGTGTGTACTGAAATTGTAGTAACGAAATATTTCAGTGCCTACCGGTGTGTACCGAAATATTTCAGTGTCTACCACTACAACATTACAAATTTTGCCTAGGGCAGTACCGAAATATTTCAATGCCTACCGGTGTGTACCGAAATATTTCAGTGTCCACCACTACAACATTACAAATTTTGCCTAGGGCAGTTCCGAAATATTTCAGTGCCTACCGGTGTGTACCGAAATATTTCAGTGTCTACCACTACATTACTAATTTTTCCTAGGGTTCATATGATGCCTAGGGTTCACATACATCATAATCCATCCTCCAAATCCATGTACTCAAATGTTCATGCAATTCATTGAGATTAAAATGCCATCTAGCATTCCCTCTCTGAGCTATTATGATCAGTATCACCACGATGTAAGCACGAGCAGTAGGAAGATGAGGAGTGGGGAAGCTTACTCTAAACATAGCTACCGCCGCCGTTCAGACGAGGAGAGCGGCGAGGGAAGCGTGGAGAACGGCGGGGAAGCGAGGTCGCGACCACTGTCCTCCTCATCTTGCGCTTCGGAGTCTCCGGTGACTCGGTTGGAGGCTGCACAATCTGCAACGGCACCTCGTGCACGGTGGGTTCCTGATCCAGTGGATGCTCTACCCTGGATCTGAACGCCCACCACCTCCGCCTGGTCCACTCGCTGGACGAATTGGCCTGCTCCATCGCCCAGAGGAGGATCTCGATCTTCTGAATCGGTTGCGCGGGCTGGGGGAAAAGCTTTGCCCTCTCCTTCTTCGTCAAATTCTTGAGAGTGGCCATTGCCGTCCAGCTCATCTGCCTTGTGTTGTCAAACCAAGAACGGATCTCCCTCAACCTGGCCAACTTGACCTGGTCGCCGCCGGCGATCTGCACGAAGTCGGTGTTCTCGCCGCCGGCCATCAGCTCGATCTGCCGTGGAAGAGGGGGGGGGGGGGGGTTGCCTGAGTGGAGCGAAGTTGCAGCGGCAAGAAGGAGGAGATGACTGCGGTGGACATGGAGGAGAGGGAGGAGATGGCCGCCGATGAGTAATTGTGGAATGTGTAGCACCATGGCGGCGGTTATGCATTCGACGAGAGGGGCGGCGCGTGCAAATTTTCCTAGGACTAAACTGCCCCTAGATTAAAACGCGTCCCCACCTTGTCACGAGTACCGGCCCCACTCGTTTTAGTACTTTCGCGTACTTTCATCGGAGTACTACCCAGTACTTCGTATTTGTCTGCCGTTAGATCGACATCAACGAACGGTTCTAAAAAAGCCCAACCACTCTAAAACTTGTATTTTCCTATTCCTGCGTTTTGAGAATCCTGAGAATCAAAGAGGCCCTAAACAGTCCTATTATTTCCAGAATACAGGGAGCCTCGATTAGCCTACTCAAACAGCCCATGTTACGTCGGCTCTACACCTACGGCACTAGGAGAGATTTAAACTAAATCGGCCACTTCGTCTAATTAAACAGGAACACACAATACGCGATGTGCCAGGCTCCGCGCCAACGTGAATCTCGAATAATTGATATTATTCTCTGCTTACTTCGTTTGCTTCTTTGTCTTTACATGTTATGTCTTAACTAACCACCAAATGTTTCACCATTTATGTATTACAGGCTAGAGACATATGAGTATTTTTTTTTCACCCGTTGCAATGCAAGGTAATTTTGCTAGTACTGATGTATTGGATGTAATAACATCTTATATCCCGGGTCAGAGGAAGTACAAGACTACTCATGGAAAAGATTAATTCTATGAGATTAGTACTGTAGGATCTAGAGAATAATAAGAAAAGGCAATGTAAATAGCAGGGAACTAAACTGGATTCAGTTAATCAACTGAATCTAAAAAAACAAGCGAACAACATTAAGATTAACTAGAACAATCTGACTAATCCTCACGGGGCAATCTGATAGCCAAAAGAACTTAGCGCTGCAGGCCACATGAAGTCATGATGCTGGTTCTTCAATAACTCAGAATTCACCGCGAACAAATCTCATCTAGGAAGCCAAAATAACTTAGGGCGGAGTATTCTTTCTTCAATAATCAACGAAGGCGGCGCCGCTCGGCTGCTGCGGCCTGTTGCCAAGCCGGAGCGCCGAGGGGCGCGGATCGGAGGCACGACCCCATGCCGGATGCCTACGCCGCCGGAGGGTTGCGCCAGCGGTGGAAACGCCGAATTGTGGTCGCCAACTCACTGAGAGCATCTCCAGCCGTTGTGCCCCTCGCGAGCCATTTTTTCGGCCTCCTGGGGAGGCCCCGGCGCTAATTTAGTCTTTGGGTGCAAAAAATTTCCAGCCGTTGTGCTCCCCAGGTCGTCATTTCTTCCTGGACCACCGTGGCCATCGCCGGAGTTCGGTCCACCCCGACGTGCCTAGCCCCTCTCCCCTCCTCCCAACCTGTCCACAAGCTCCCCCTCACTCCCACAGCTCGCCCCACCCACTTGCCCTCGCCGGAGCTGGCTGTTCCACCGAAAACCATCACCACCGTCGCCGCCTCTGTAACCTCCTGTCGCCGCGGCCTCCCCTCCATTCCATCCCTCCTCCCTGCCCCCTTGGCCTCCGAACGGGTGCGCCTCGTCGCCCCGGTCCCGCCGGTGTCCTTATATCAGCCGGAGCCCGTCGGAGTTGCCCGCACCGTCGAAGACCACCGTCGCCCGCCCGCCTCTGTTTCTCCTCTGGCGCCGCCCGTTGCCGCGTCGCCGCGCCTTCCCGCGCCTTCCTCTGCTCGGCCGGAGATGGCAGGAGCCGGCCGGCCCATCGCCGGCTTCGCCTCTCCCCTCTGCTCCTCTGTCTTTGGTCGGGTGGAGCCGTACGCAGCACGGCGGCGAGCAGGTAGGGAGCGGCAAGGAGAGGAGCAAGGCGGCGAGCGGGGAGATGCGGGGCGAGGGCCGGCGAGGAGAGGAGCAAGGCCGGCGAGGGGAGATGCGGGGTGGTGGAAGGAAGAGAGAAAGGAGAGGAGAGAGGAGAGATGGGCTGCAGGTGGGCCTGCGCATGCAAAAGGCGAGCGCCGGCGTTCCCAGCTGCCCCGCAGGGAGCTGGGTGTGGGGTGGGCGCGCCGGCTGTAACATTCGCTAAATCCGGCGAAAAACGAGGTCCTGGCTGCATGGCTGGGATGTTTTTTTACAACCGGCGCTAAAAAAGTGCTCCTGGGGGGCTGTCGGGGGGCGGCTGGAGATGCTCTAAGCACTGGTATTACCGAATTGGACTTAAGGAGAGACTGGGCCAGGCAGTCGCTCGATGTGCCTTGACGTTGGTCCTTACCTTGGGCTGAATGGTTGAATGGCCTGCAGTTGCTCAAAAAAAAGAATGGCCTGCAATTTTCAATTTTTTTCATAGAGGGTGGATTTTATTAATGGACCGTGATAGCTGGCAAATCGTGTGCCAGACTGCAAAAACCACAATACCCCTCGTGCCGCACGAAACTCATCCCTTGTTCTTCCGATTTTCTGGGCCATCCCGACCCACCCGCACGAACCCCTCCCTTCTCCTGATTTGTGGGCCACCCGAATCGCCCCGCTGGCCCCCGATTCTGCACACACGTGGTAGCAGTTTGAAAATAGAGAAAAGAATGCAATGGAAGGGGAATCGAACCCACAAACTACCACAACTAATTTAGCAACAACAACCAACTAGGCTACGCCACATTATTGATTATTTTCAACTTTCACACTACTTGTACCTTCCTGAGATGAGATCAAATGAAACTGAAAATTCAAACCGATAGACTCACTTGTCCGGGATTTGGAACTTTTTTCTGGACATTTTACACCGGTTCAGATGGTTCACAAACTCGGGCGTCCCCTTCCCTCCTTTTTCAGATGCAAATCACCACAGTGTTAGGACTTAATTTATCTGACATGAGGTTCGTATATTACCATATTGTTTACATAGTAGTTGTCGAGTATGTATTTCAATAATTTTTTCCCTCTTGGCCAAATGTTACCGCGGCGTTTGTACTTGATTTATCAGGTATGAGGTTCGTATATTACCGTGCTATTTACATACAAATTACCATGCTCTATTTTCCCAGAACTTTTTTCTCCTTGTTCAAAAATGTTACCGCGCTGTTTGTACTTAAGTTAACGTGCTATATTTTTCAGCGATTTTTCCTTCCTTAGTCAAAAATGTTACCGCGGTGTTTGTACTTAAGTTATCGGGTATGAAATTCTTATAGTACCATGCAATTTACATAGAAATTACCGTGCTATACTTTTCAGCAACTTTTCCTCATTGGTGAAAAATGTTACCGCGGTGTTTGTACTTCAGTTATCAGATATGGAATTCTTATATTACCATGCTATTTACATAGAAGTTACCGTGCTATATTTTTTAGCAACTTTTTCATCCTTGGTCAAATATGTCACGGCGGTGTTTGTACTTAAGTTATCAGTGTGAAATTCTAATATTATCATGCTATTTACATAAAAATTACCAGGGTATGTTTTTCAAAAACGGTTCCCCCCTTCATCAAATTTACCGCGTTGTTTATACACAAGTTATCAGGTGAACGGTTCGTATATTAGCCTTATATTTTCATGAAAGTTATTTCAAGTATATTTTTGAACAACTTCTTCATCCCTTGGTTAATGTTACCGTGGTGTTTTGTTCATAAATGATCGAATACGTGGGAGGTATATTAGCAACTATTTCCCCTTTGACCGAAGTTACTGTGATGTTTGAACATATCACGTATTCGGTGTGATATTTTAACAACATAGAAGTTACCGAAGAATGTTTTTCAACAACTTTTTTCCCAAGGGTCAAAAGTTACCATAGCGTTTGATGTGAGTTATCATCCTTGTTATGCGTAAATTACCATACTATTTACATAGAAGTTATGGGAAGTATGTTTTTTAACACTTTTTTATCAGGTCAAAAGATACCACGGTGGTTGGGCATAAGTTATCACCTCAGCGGTTCGTGTATTATCAGGTTATTTAAATTATTCCCCCATGTCAAAAGTTACCGTGGTATTTATATGTGTGTTGTCACCTCTGGTGTGTGTAAATTATCATACTATTTACACAAAAGTTATTGGGGTAAATTTTTCAACAACTTTTTTTACCGGGATCAAAAGTTCAATGTTTTTTATATAGCTTACCACTCTTGTCAAGTGGTATTCGTACATAAGTTATCAGGTCAATGGTGCGTATATTATCATGTTGTTTACATAGAAATTACCGAGGGTATGTTTTCAATAATCCACCCCCCTTGGGTCGAAGTTACCGCACTGTTTTGCGTAAGTTATGAGGTCTCCCGTTCTTAATTTATCATGCTTTTACCCAAAAGTTACCAGGGTAATTTTTCAACAACTTTTTTACCGGGTTCAAAAGTTAACGCAGAAGTTATCATGTCTGTGATGCATATATTATCATGCTATTACACATAAGTTTCTGTGCGTATAAAAAAAGTCATCTTATCTTTTACAGAAAAAACAATGAAAGTGCATCTTCCGCATAGTTATACAACTCCAGATCAATAACGCTTGCACAAAAAACCTAACAGATGTTTTTACCCTTGAATTTGAAAATGCAGCAGTACACGCTGACAGTTTCAGTTTTCAGAAAGCAATAGAACTTGCTAAATACTTAGTACTCATGTACTTTCTAGAACCGCACATATCCAAATAGTACTCATGTGCTCTAGATCATGATATGAATGTCACACTCCACGCACATATCCTAAAAAGTTCAGCTTCATTCAGCAATAATGAAATGCAAAAGAAAATGTTCATTTCCTGTAGGCATAACAACAAACAGGAAAGTGCACCAAATATAAACAGCAAAACAAACATATTTTTTCTGCATTAAACTCGCCATAAGAAATGACCTTTTTTTAGATTTGCAATTGATGTGCTAATTCATAGGGAGGTCATACTCTAGCTAAGAGAGAGGAGGATAAGCAAATCGTGAGGAAGAGAAAGAAGTGCAGCTTGTACAGAGTCAGAGAGAGGACAACTCATGAGAGAGAGATACGAGTAGCAGCGATGTGATTGGGAGAAGGTGGCAGTAGTAGCTTGTGTGAGATAAAGATGAGCAGCAACAAGAAGATACACAGAGAGAGAAGCAGTAACCACTACCTGCTCGTGGAGCTCAAGCGCAGCAAAGAACACGAATGGCAGCAAGTGGATTTGGTATGGCGAGTTGGTGTTGCAACGCAGCGTCTCTCTGTTACAAGCTTTCTTGTGACGCCCCTGCGGGGAAAGTAGGTGGTGAGCAAGCCAGAAAGGGCGTGCAGCGGTGCGGCGCATCGGCTGGGAACGCGGTGACAGCAGGGAAAAAAGGGCAAATAGCTCCCATGAGCCGTCGTTGGTGTGAATTGTCTCTCATGCGACGTCGTTGGTTGTAATAGCTCTCATGCGACGTCTCCCAACGCATAAATAGCTCAAGCAAGACAACCCATTTACGCGGCTAGTTGGCTGTTAGTTAGGCTGAGGTTTGGTTAGGACACTAGGGGTTATGTGCTCTGACTGGTGGGGTCCACCTAGGGCCACGTAGTCAAGAGTCAACCGTCCACGACTCGACCGGTGACTGTGTGACCGTGCTCGACTCGCCCGTGCTGGACTGGGCGAGCGGCGCCGCCGTAAGCATCTTCTCCGGCAGCGGTTTCTTCTCCGCGGTGGTGGAGCGCATTTCTCGGCAGCGGCAGAGCTATTGCGAGGTGAGCCCGAAACCCTAGTCCCACTCCCCAGAATTTTGGGGGATCTGTGGCCTCATGCTGCCCTCTGTTTCTTGGCGATTTAGAATCGGGCTCTATTGGATCCGGGGGCTGTTTCTTCTCCGCGGCCCGGTGGTGGAGCGCCTTTCTCTGCAGCGGCTATTGCGAGTGAGTATTTTCCAAACACTACTCCCATTCCACTGAATTTTGGATAAATCTGTGGCCTCATGCCGCCCCTGTTTCTTGGCGTTTTAGAATCTCGATTGGATAGGAGATGGAGCAGGGCTGGATGAGATGGAGCGAGGAGACAGTGCTTCAAATCGGTAATGCCACCCTCTTTTCTTGCGATTTAGAATCGAACTCGATTTGGTAGTGACTGTCGCTTACACTAGCCGCTGCCTGCCATTGACAAAACAGGGGAGGTTCAGGTTCTGCCACCACATTCGCAATTATAGTGGAATTTTTTCCCTGTAAAGCCAAGCTCAGTGATGGCAGTGTCCAAGACATTGATAGAGATACCACCGTGAGGTTGGATGTCGAATTTGCAGATGTTGATCCCCAGGAATTGGAGAGCATGAAGGAGAAGGCGTGGGCAATTTGGTGGAGAGAATTGGGGAGAGTATTGTTTGGGGTCCAGAACAAGAGGTATCTCTGCAACGTTTCGATAACTATAATGGTGAATATGTGAGAATTGAAGATGGAGAATCCATGGTTGCTGAAATTGATCAGCAAGAAGGGTGGGCAAGCAAACAAGTAACATTTTATGCAGAGCTAATTGATCTGCAAACTCATTCCAGAGTTGGTTATGTGCCATCAAAGATGGCTGCACAGGTGGAAGATGATGAGTGGGTTTCACAAAAGAAGATGTTGGCATTGTTGACTGAACCGACTGTAGTAGCTGAAGATACAGGGATTGATGCAGATGGAGAGGAGGGAACCCATGGTGCTAGGAAGATTGTTGTTGACTGGAATGTAGTAGAGTTGAATGAAAAAACAGATTTGGTCATTACACCAATATCTGACATTGATATGGCCGAAATGTTTGGCATTCAAGTTGATGACAAAGATAAGGAGAAGGATGACAGTTCTTTGCCTGCTGAAGGTAACACAGGCCCTAGAAATGCAAATGAGGATGAAGAACAGCTGATGAGAGAGGCTGCAGATGATGTGGATGATGCAGATGATAATGAGCTGGTTTGTTTGTATGACAAAGAGAACCCAGTTATTGAGGTGGGAAAGTTGTGGCCAAGCATGAAGGAGTTTAGGATGTCTTTCAGGACCTATGCAGTGAAAAAAGAGTTTGATGCCAAGACTATGTGGACTTACCGAAACAAGATTTTATGCTCGGTGCAAAGGTTATGATGGTGGTGGCAATCCTTGCAAATGGTACTTGTCTGCCAGACTACAACCTGATGGAAGTACAGTAAGGGTAAATCAAATACCACAGCATACATGTATGACCACTTCACAGAGAGTTTCAAAGATGACATCACAGCTTTGGGTTACAGAGAAGATTACTCCTATTTTAGCCAAGACTCCAAACACTACTGCAAAGAGGCTTAAAGTTGACTTGGAGAAGCTGTACCCCATCCAGCTGCAATATACCACAGTGTGGAAAGCAAAACAAAGGGCCATGAAATCATTGTATGGTGACTGGGCAAATACATTTAGGATGTTGTATAGTTTTAAAGCAGAGGTGGAGAAGAGGTCACCTGGGAGTGTGGTGGAGATAGATACAGAGGTAACAGAGGATGGCAAGGTTTTATTCGCAAGTTTTTTATGTGTTTGAAGCCTTGCATAGATGGATTCAAAGCAGGTTGTCGTCCATATTTGAGCATAGACTCATCTTTTTTGACTGGAAAGTGGAATGGTCAGTTGGCTGCATGCAATGCTCTAGATGGACACAACTGGATGTTCCCAATTGCAATAGGAATGTTTCAATCAGAGACAGAGGCATCATGGATATGGTTCATGATGCAACTGAAAAGATGCAAGGGCCAGTTCTCCTTTGGCCATCCACACAGATGCATGTAAAGGGTTGGAAAATGCAGTGAAAAATGTTTTCCATGCTGAGCAGAGGGAGTGCTTTGGACATATGTGGATGAATCTGATAAAAAAATTCAGAGGAGATGAATTTGGGCGCATGTGGCCAGCAGCAAGATCCTACACCAGACAGACACATTCCTATCACCTTGGTAAGATATTGGCATCATGTAGTGATAATGAATTTGCTTCATGGTTGAACACCCACCATTCTCTGTTGTGGTTAGATCAGGTTTTAATACTGCCATAAAATGTGATCATATCAATAACAACTTGGCAGAAAGTTTTAACAACAAAGTGAAGGATTTGAAAGACTTGCTGTGCATGACATGGTGGACCAAATAAGGATCATGATCATGCGTTTGTGGGAGTTGAGAGGAAAAATTGCTAATATTTTGGAAGGGGACAAGCTTCCAGCAGTGGTACAACAGGTGGTCAACAGGAGTAGAAATCTTTCACATCTATCTGTTGAGAAATCTTCCTTGTGGGGTGCTGAAGTTAGAGATACAAAGAGTGGCAAGAGGCATGTGGTAAATACTGAGTTGCATGAGTGCACTTGCCAAGAGTGGCAACACACTGGAAAACCATGTGAGCATTCCATACTTTTTTGGCATCTAAACCCAGGTTAAATATGCACCCATATTTGCATGAGTATTATTCAGTACAAAAATTCAAAGCTGCATATGCAAGTCCAATTCCTGCACTGACTGACCAATCTCAGTGGCCTGAGGTGGAAATAGAATTTACCTTGTGTCCCCTGTCACTAGAAGAAAGGCTGGGAGGCCTAAACAGAGCAGATTCAAAGCTTGGTTTGAGAAAGGTGGTTGTAGTAAGAAGGGGAAAAGGAAAAGAAAGAATGATAAGCCCAAAAGGGCTCAAAAAGGTAACAAAAATAGGTGCAAGTTGTGTGAGGTACTTGGGCACAGAATTGGTTCATCCAAGTGCATCTACACTCCTCAGAGGCCAAAGTATGTTTATGTTACTGTTTTTGCAAGTTTTTGATTTTGCTACTTGTTCTAGTATCTAACCAAGTCAAATGCTTTATTTTTTAGGAGGAAGCGTGCAGAAAAAGCCCCACCTCTTGTTGTTGAACAATGCTGGCCAGTGAAAAAAGCAAGACTCAATGGCTTTAGAAGGAAGAGCACTAAGCAGATAATGTTTGGTGACAAAGATATGGAGCAAACTGAAACTGTTACTGCTGAACATGAGCTAAGTGTTTCTGTTTTGGACGATGTGATGCATACTGAATCTGTTTTGCAGGCGCTAGGGCAATCTGAAACTGTTGCAGATGAAGCAACTGTTGTGCTGCCATGCGAATCTGCTTTGACACTGTTGCCATGTTTGGAGGTTGTGCTGCCAAGTGTTGAGTTGCAAACTGAAGTAGTTGAACAATGTGTGCCATCTACTCAATCTGCAGAAGTGCAAACTGAAGAAGTGGGACATGGTCAGGTGCAAAAGTTGAGGGGGCCTAGTGGAGTTGGCAAGAAAACCAAGGGGCCAAAAAGCAAGAGCATCAGCATCAACAAACTATGCGCCGTGGAACCAAACGGTGGAAAAAAGGAGAAGAAATCGAGTGGTAGAAAGAAGCAAAAGAAATAGAGTCGAAATCATTCAAATTTGATGTGAAAACTTAAGTTTGTTGTCATTTGATG
Source organism: Triticum urartu (assembly GCF_003073215.2). NCBI lineage: Eukaryota > Viridiplantae > Streptophyta > Magnoliopsida > Poales > Poaceae > Triticum > Triticum urartu. Next base: position 135,938,817 of record NC_053022.1, read on the forward strand.
TGAAAACTTATGTTCTTTCATGTGAAAACTTATGTGCTATGATGTTGATTTGACTTGAAATAAAATTCAAATTTGAACCGACATTCAAATTTGAACCTATCTCCAATATTTTTTGAGTTCATTTGTTTGTTCTGTGATGTTGCATTGTTTTATGTACTACTATGCACTTTAGTTCATAAATCCAACCCTTTTTGTGAAGTCCAACTCATAGTCACTGAAAATGTTGTCCAAACAGGCTCCAAAGTAAGGGAAAACGGCCCCATTTCTAAGCAAGTTTTTTTCGACCTTCTCAAAATCACCCAAAAAGATTTTCTTAGCTTATATTATACCTATATAGGATCAATACGAAGTCTCACCTTTTTTTGAATAAGTATTCATATTATTTAATTTATTTTTGAAAAAACACCCTTTAATACAAAGTCAGCAATAAAACAAGTTTAAAAATTTTAAATGCAAAAATAACTTCAGATCCTCCTTAGTCACTCAAAATGAAGCTAAGATGATTTTTTTGCATTTTCAAAACCTCAAACCCTCTTCTCACTCCTTTGAACTCTATGCAACCTCAGTCGAGATAGTCCAATTTGTGAAGGTTTTTTCATGCAAAGATCATTAGATCAAGTTTATCATTTTATATCATAACTATGTAACATAAAGACTATATGCGCAGGTTTTTCATTTTTTAGATTTTTTTGAATTAGTTATACACATTTGAATGTTCGGTCAAACCTTTCAAAACCCCGTTGACTGCCTCCAAAACCCATGTAACCCTAGCGCCAAACGTCCACCGTCGATCTAACCCTAACGCCAAACTGCGGCCGTCGGATAGAGCCTTCTAGAAGGATTCCGCGGGGGCGATCCGTGGGAGCCCTGATTCTCCAATCTGATTGGCCACCGTTTTTTCTCTCTGACGAACAGATAACGTTGAGCGGGGGAGCATCTCAGTGACCGTTGGGCCGAGCGGATCGGGCCCGGCAGAGCCTGGCGTGCGTGCGCACGGCCGTCGAAGAGGGGGGGATGGGCTGCATGCGAGAGGGTCAATGACATGTGGGCCATCCCTGTCCCATGCATGCCATGCAACATCGCAGCCTAGCTATTCTGTGCTCGTGAACGCTGTGACATAGCCTAGCCATTTGCATGTGGGTTGCATGCACGCATCACGCAGTAAGCATGGCAGGGGCCACTGCTAGGGAAAAGCCTAGCAGCAGCGCGGGTTTTCGGCCTTTTAGTAGCGCGGGGGCCGGCGCTACTAATAAGGCGCTACAGCTAACGTATAGCAGTAGCGCTGGTCCACCCGCGCTACTGCTACACAAGTGTTGCAGCAGCGCGCTTAAAGGAACCTCGCTGCTGCTAATAGCTATAGCGCGCTTCCCCTGTGCACCGCGCTGCTGCTAACTTTTCTCCACTCGCTACTGCTAATTTTAGTAGTTTTTTGTTTTTTTCGGCATATTTGTTTTGTATTTGAACAGGCTTTATAGAAGAATCTTTAGCACATACAAATGTCATCATGATACACATACAAATGCCTGCGAGACCACAAATGTAATCATAGCATATACATACAAATAGTCTCATCATAATCATCATCCAACACAAAGTGGTATCTTGTCATCATCTCGAAAATAGCGATACATGCAAGTCTCGAATACTTGCAACTACAACGTCATCCATCTAAACAAAGGTATACGCGAGAAGAGCTATCACTATGAGTGAGAGCGGAACTATGCAGTACATGAGATGGCGGTTACGAGTCCTCTCTCGCGCTAGCGTGAACCTCAAGTAACTAGCTTCTCCTTCTTGTCTGCTTTTGAAGCCTTTATGGCTGGCGTCCGAGAACCCATTCACTTGCGCCTGACACTCATGCCACTCGTTGTACACCCCCGGAACCTTCCCTTTGTACACGACATAGCAGTTCCATCTCGCCATCAAGAAACTAGGTACCTGTTAGAGATGCATGTTCATGAAGAGGATGTACAATCATATATATGCAACAAAATATACTAGAGAACACCGAAAAAGAAAGGGTTAGCAACTAGATGCAACATACAGTACGCAAATTAATTAACTAGAGGTACGCAGGTCATCGTACGCAAACTAACAAAGTAGCGTTACGCAAGTTCGGCAGGGATCATGGACATCACAAAGTTGCATCGCTACAAATAGTATACAAGTTCAACCGACACATATCATCATCATCGGCATCATAAATCACTAGAAGTTCCATCCTTCCATATCATCGAGGATGGACCCTAGCTTCTTGAACGGCGTGAGGTCTAGACGTTGCATGCCTATGCGAGTTCGGACGTCAGCTCGCGATATAGGGCCGTGGTGGAACATCCCCTTCTCATCGACGACTTCTTTCATGATGATCGTCGCAATGTCGCTTTGGATGCGAAAGAAGTCATCTCTAAGTTTATAATCCGCTTCTCCATGAGATTCTAGCCACTTGTGGATATGATCATCATTTCTGCTTCTCATGCGAAGCTTTTGGTGATCCGTGTTGAACTGATCATGAGATGGAGGATGTACAATCCATCCTTCTTGCTTGGTTTTGGGACTTGGATGCAGGAGAAGTTAGTTTTATGCGCGAAACCCATCTTCTTGTTCCTTTGTTTCCTGATCTGCATGTGGCCACCTCTAAAGCTGAAGCCTTGGAGAGCATCATCTAGAATATTCATTATGTGGGTGTAGTCTTTTTTCTCGTAGTCTCTGGAAGGGTCAAAATACACGGCGTGGGAGACTTGCGGATAAAGAACGATAAGGACGGCGCGCCCGTTGCTGCGGGGAAAAGACACCTCAAATTATTCCCCATAGAGAGAGAAGGAATGATTGAAATGTATGAAAGGGTTGTTCGAAACTGACTTACTTTGGATGATAAGGCACGAGGACAATTTCCCGGTCCTTATTCTGTACCATGAAGTTTTGGAGGTAGTCCCTAGCAGTTTCACGCTCAAAGTCGCCGAGACTCAAGAAAGACTCGTGCATGTAGTACGGATCCGCCACACAGATTTGCGAGACTTCTTCACTGTTCATGACAGAGCTCATATGTAGCGCAAAAAGGCGGACGATTGTAAAATCGAGCCGCCTTGTCAGAAACATCTCAAAGATATGGTCAAACCGCAGGAAGAACACCTCCGCGGGCCGTGTCTCGACGTAGCACTTCCCCTCAGGCACACGAGCCGCGTATGTCGGATATCCTGGATCCTTTGAGGCTAGTAGGCTTTTCTCAGTCGACAGCACATGGTCGTGCAGTCTCCTGAGATCCCCTGATAGTGCCTCCAGCGGTTTCGGCGGTAGCATCGGCTCGCCCGTGAGATGGAACATGGCCGCACCTTTCACGGGTACACGCTCTTCAGAATGCATCGTTTGGCTGCTATGTGCTCTGGCTTGTTTGGAGGCAGCTATCTTCCCCGATCTCTTTCTCTCCTTTTTCTTGGGCACACCTTCTAGACCCTTCCTTAACCCCTGCCCCAGTGTTCCCGGGCTAAGTACTGTACGACCCTCGCGCTGGGATAGTTGAGCCTGTGTTGAGGCGGCATCTTCAGGCGTGTCCTGTGAGGATTTCATGAAGAGAGACTTTTTGCAATCCCTGCTACGACCTTCCTGCCCGGGCATATCATCCATATCCTCATTAGCAAGCTGATAGCCCGATTCGTCATATGGTTGACTCATCAATTCTATGTCACAGTCATACGCGTTTGTATTGAGGAAATCCATAGGGTCGACCTCCGTCTCATCATCCATTCTCTGTTCTACAGGACAAATTACATCAGCCAGCACTATTGCACCCCCTTCATCATGTCGTCCGCCGCTCTCACCCGGCACTACAGGAGCTGGTAATTGCGTAGGCGGGGTGGTGGTCTCCGCACATGCTTGTTGATGTGTGGTTATTGGTGTGCTCTCGGCCGGCTCCAGACGAATAAGATTCTTCGGCCATAGCAGCACCCAACCCTTGCAGCTTCCAATCCGCGGCGGGGTCTCGTCGTCCGCTCCCACATGCTGTACTGGAGGAGGCAAATCCTCGTGCCCCGATTTCACACTGGACAAGCTAACCCTGAAGTGCCCAGCAGGGATCGGCTGGTTGTGGAACGTGGGTTGCAAGGGGTCCATTATCATCCCCTTTCCCACGTCCACCTTCTGGCCTTTGATCAAGTAGAGTATGGTGCACGGGGTTTCTTTCGCCTGCAAACACATATGTCTGTGGCGTAAAACATCCGAAAGGCAACAAAAATGGAATATTATATATATATATATATGTTGGTGCGACATGTAATTACCGTGACGGCGTCGAGCTCAACCAAAGACGAAGGCCCACCAAGCGCGCCAGAGACTGAGGACGGGCTGCTATGAGCGGGAGCGGCTGCGAGAGGAGGCCCAGTTGCGTGAGCAAGTGATGGTGCGATGGTGTTGTTGTTCATGGAGTTGCTCCCGACGAAACTGGGCAACGGGAAATCATGTACCGTCTTGTCTGGATTTTCCTTCGTCCAGTTGATGATAACTGGAACCAAGTTAGTAGCAAAATCATTTCTGCAGGCAGTTACAGCTGCATTGACTGCCTGCTGTAGCAACTCATATTTGTCCTCGGGCTTTTTTCGCGTCCTCAGCTGCTTTTTTCTCGACCGCAAGCTTCACCTTCGCGTCGATGTCCGCCTGACTAAACTTCTTTTTCTGCTTCTTGGCCTCCGGGCCCTCGTTGTAAAACACCTTCCACGTGGCGCCATCTCCAGCGCCGTGCACACGACCATATTGCGGCCGCTGGCCCAAAGGGAGTCCCTTAAGTTCGTTCAAGGCCCGGTTGAGAGGGGTGTCCCACTTGGGCCTCATCGGAGAAGTAGGGTTTTCGGCTGCAAGCTGGTGTTGCTTCTCCAGTAGTCTAATCAATTTCCTCGTGATCTTGTCCGTGTAAAAAACCTTTTTCTCCTTGTCCCACTTGTAGCGGGCCCTGATGAAGTCATGCTCCAAGGGGTTGGTGAACTTCGCGAAGGGGTCTGGGAGACCCGCGGCTTCACGTTCCGCGTCCTCCTTATCCCATATGGGCCTTTTACCGAGGTAGCCACGGCTTCCGAGGCGATGCTTCCCCGTGTTCCTTTGCTGAAGGCTCTTGAATTTCGCAGCCTTAGCCTTGGCGTCCTCGGTAGCGCAAGTGTCCTTGAACTTTTCGAACTCCTCTTCCGTAAGTGTCGGATTTTCCTCCAGAATCTTGGACAGGGGTTCCTCAGCCTCAATAGCTCGTTTCACCCTCGATTTCCAGGAGGCCAAATCATTGCTGAACATGCCCATGGCGTGATTGTTAATCTTTTTCATCTTCGGATCATCCCACGGTTGTTCTATGTTATCATCCCGATCGGGGAACTTGAATCTCTTGTGCAACTTCGTTAGGAGCAACTGCGTCAAATGTTCTTTACTCCTTAAGTCATCGTCATTGATGCTCGCGCATTCCCGTAGGATGCATCCTACTTGGTTCCCATAGCACTTGCGAGGTTCTTCCGGCTCTAACGGCTCAAACTTGCCAGGTGCCATCTTTGTGATCACAAGTCGTCCAATCCCTAGTTTGTTAGGTTTTCGTATCCTCTGCTTCTTATGCCTCTTTTCGGTACCGGCATCGGCGCCGGTATCTTCCCCGGCGGTACCTTCCCCACCGGTCTCGGCGCCGCCATCGGTCGGCGCCGTCGGTGTCGGTGTCGGCGTCAGTACCATCATCGAGGCGGACCTGCAAACCTTGCTTAGCAGTCAAAAAGTCGAGGTAGTCTTGTTCACCCTCATAATCCATCTCGTCTGCATCTTGGTCAGAAGGCCCAGTTTCTTCGTTGTTCGACATGTTTCCTATGATTTAAGTGTCCTCGTTTATTTCTAAAAGTATGAATAAATGAGAAATGAGATAAAAAAGAAATCTATGTGCCAGCACTCGATATGCCAACTATGTAGCACAAATCATGCCTTTATCACGGGAAATTTCGGCATGACCTTTGCTAAAAATGGACATATCGAGCGCCTGAAATTCACCGGAACGGAAATGAATCAACATTCCGTGTAACATAGGCAACTCGGATCATTTACCAAAACATGACATGTCCAAAACATGACATATCCACATATCACATGTCCAGTTCAAATTTGCATAATAAATTAGCCAAATTTTGAAACCTATCTAAATTCATAACTAAATAGATAACCTAATTAACATAACTAAAACCTAAGTAAATTAACCCTAGCTAGCAGAGAGAGAGAGAGGGGGGTGGTTTACAGAGGGTGCAGGGCGAGGAGGCAGGCCCGATGACGGCCGAGGTTGGGAGGGGAGGAAGCAGAGGAGGGAGGCGAGGGCCGACGGGTCGGGGGCGAACGCCGGCGCCGGGGGCGAGCGCTCCTGGGTCGGGAGCGGCGGGGTCGGGGGTGAGCGCGCCGGGGTCGGGCGCGGCGGGTCGGGGGCGAGCGCGCCGAGGTCGGGGGCGGGCGCCGAGGTCGGGGGCGGGCGCGGCGGTGCGACGGGGCCCGGGAAGAGAGAGTGGGGATTTGGGGGAAAAGAGGCGGGATGAAGCAGGGAGAGGGAGAATTTTGGGTTAAGTGGATGTAGCAAGTAGCGCGTTTACACGAAACGCGCTACTACTATTACGAGCAGCTATAGCAATTTTCTGCAGAACCGCTACTGCTACCTTGACTAGCTGTAGCTCTTTTTTAGTAAAGCGCTACTGCTATAACTAGTTTCCCTTTTTTCTTTTCCTTAGCATAATAGGAACATATATATTACATCATTGGACCCTTGCATAATAATGGCTAAGTGTGTATACAAAATAGGAACATATATATATTACATCATTGGACCCATGCATAATAATGGCTAATTCAGTGTGTATAAAAAATAGGAAGATATATTTCCATTTTCCAAAAGCATGAAATATTAATCACACCTCTATCTCGAGATCGAGCACACGGTGGAGATGGTGATGTAGGGAGGTCAAAAGTGCACAAAGCTCTTCTTCACAAAGAAAGATCTAGTTAGGGGGCAAATAGGTCACTTAACTAAATGCTACATCTACCTAGCTAGCTAATTTGGGAGGAGACAACTTCAACTAGTGGAGGTGGGAGGAAAAGGAGAAAGGAGATGAATTAATGGAGGTGGTGTAGTTATAGCTAGGAGTAATGAAGAGAGAGAAAGGTAGGTAGAAGAGGGAGAGTAATGGGGGGAGAAGTATTGAGGAAGAAGAAGAGTGAGAGAGGAGGATGTGGGAGGTAGGGGAAAGGAGGAGAGGAGATGGGGAAGGGGAGGTGGAAAAGTGGTGGTGCTCGTCTTAGCAGTAGCGCGGGAGAGAGAGCGCTGCTGCTAAGAGCGTAGCAACAGCGCGCTTCCTGTCACGCGCTACTGCTAAACGGGCCAACCCTGTGAACAATTTCAAAATTAGCAGCAGCGAGGTGACAAAAAAGCGCGCTGCTACTATGGCATTAGCAGCAGCACGCTCCCTGGCGCCGTGCTACTGGTAAACTTATGTTGTTGTGCACTGTCGGTGGATTTTTGTAGCAGTGCGGTTTAAGCGTCACGCGCTACTGCTAAGTTTGCACCAGTAGCGAGCTTTCCGTAGCTGCGCTGCTACTACTTAGCAGCAACGCCTGTTTTTATGCCATGCTGCTGCTAAGATTCTGTGTATAAGGTTTTCCCTAGTAGTGAGGTCCTGAGTTGGTGATGATGTTGTGCCTCCCATCTTTCACCAATAGCCATCGGATCTAGATTTGACGCATACAAACCAAGCTTCTCCATTTTTGCAAAAAGATGCCCGCACTTGTTCCCTATTTACAAACAACTCCTTGTCTCTCACAATCAGCCTCATCTCGTCCCTACAACATCTAGGAGTAGAAGGCCGTGGAAAAATCTGGCGCGATGGTCGCTGCCAGAGCCGTCCACCCCCAATCTTGGTGTTCCGTGCAATGCACGGGCATCTACGCACGGGAAATTATGCGAACAGGGCTAGTTGTAAGCAGGCTAGCTCTACAGCCATGATGATAGTGTCTGCAGACGTGAGGTTGACTATGGTATGCTGAACACGACGCCTATACTCAGGTGTCATCTCCGGCGCAGGGTCTTGTCACTTCACTGTGAGGGTCACCAACGGGTAGTACAGTGCTAGTACTCCTACTACTACATTGGTAGTACTACTACTAGTACTAGTAGCACCACCGTCTGGATTTAGAAGTACTACCATGTCCATCTGGATTTTAGTATTTGACTAGCAATATCTAGTAATGCATGTCACCAAAAATGTACTACTCCCACTGTAAATAAATACATGGTGTTTTATTCCTATCGGCGAGAGAACTTAATGTTTTTTTGCTACTCCTAACTAGAGTACTAATAGGATTACATGCAATGAACTAAACACATGCATGTCATGTTTGGTAGTCTCAAGTCATTGAAAGCATGCACGGCCCACATCTCTCATTGGTTGATATGTCACGAAATAAGAAACAAGGAGGGAGTTAATGCACCGTGCCTAAGTATTTTGGGATTATTTGGTTTTCGTAAGGTGACTTACACAACATTTTTGTTTACATGCATTAACATTTTATTAGTTAAATCAAAGGTCAAAACTTGGCGCAAAATGCAAAGGGGACCAATAAACCAGTAAACATCAAACTTCTCTCGTTTGGCCCCAACTAGAGGTCCGGTGAGATGACTATACTGCACCGGCACGGAGGGGGACGTAGCTTCAGTGACTTACGACAACTGCCTTTGGGTGAATGACACATGGCCCCAGGGGGTGGCTGGCCCACCTATCATACAGCCAAAGGCAGGTGCAGTAGAGAGCCGAGGAGTAGTACGAAATCCTACGCACCTACGCACGCTAACCAAGGGCTGAGTGATCACTCGGATCGCAAGATCAGTTGACTAGAAGCTACGCTAGACCCATGGAGGCGATGAGCGCGAGCAGCAGCTGGCTGTGCCAGATTGTCCATGACGCCGGCCTGCGGCCCGGCACCGAGGAACGTCTCCAGGTAGTATTGCTTGAGGCCACCAGGGCGAGGGGCCGCTTGGACGATAGCTTTGTCTCCTTGTTCGACGAGGTCCTCGTCGGTTTCCTCGACAAGTTCACCGTCGTCAAGAAGCTTGCGGACGACTTTGACGTAAGCCTCCAGCCGACGCGCCCAGGCTCTGCGATGCCCGCCACCCTCAACGGCCACTATGGTAACAACCTCTTCGACGCACTGGTGGCCCTGCGACTGCCGCCGTCGCGCCGGAGAATGTCCACCTCGAGGTCGCGCTCGCCGCGCAGCGCCTGGCAGCAAGACACCATCGACATAATCACCCACGTCTACGCGCAAATCGTCCACAAGGACTACTACATGCAAGAGGAGGACGATAGGACGCTGGCCTTCTTGGAGCGCAGGGCAACCTTGGACGACACTGTTCAGAAGCACGTTGAGCTCGCCGCCAACACCGCTGCTCCTCACACGTCGGTTGGTGACCCGGCGCACTAGGGCGTGAGGATGTCGTTGAACGTTGATGGATCTGTATGTATTTTTATCTTTCCGTCAAATCCATGTAGTAGTATATGATACTACAGTAATTATCTTACCTTTCGCATCAACTTCATAATTTTCGTACGTACTCCATGCATGAACGGCGTAGAACCAAACTTCTCATTACTCTAGGCAAAATCGTTATTTTCTATCTATCGGTCGCGCCATGGAGCAGAACCAAATTTTACAAGTTACGAGTTCAAAAGGAAAAGCCTGCCGTGTTCGCGTCGCACCCCCACACGGTTGGTCCGGCACGCCGCTCAAGCGGGAATGCGTGCGGTGTTGCATTTTCACTTACAAGTGGGACCGCAGTTGAGCAAACCGACTATCGGCAAACCCCCACCCCGCCCACCGCACGATGGCTGAGAAAACAGGAGGGAGAAGAGATGGCTGTAGCATGGACTCCAAGAAAATTGGTGTCGGATGGGACTCGTGTGGGTGGCGTGTGCCGTACTGCTAGACGTGAATGCTAGTTATGGCCCATGCCACCCCACTATATCGAGCCTATATCGAGGTACGTAGAACAAATTTCCTGCAGTCCGTGCTCAGCCCTCCTCTATCTCTCTTCTCAGCCAGCCAGCGGCGCGCGGAGCCCATCGTCTGTTTGCTCACATGCGGCCCCACATGTCAGTGAAAACGCAAGAGGACCCACTGAACCTGCACATCTTTCACCTCGACGTGCTGGTGATGAAAAACAAATCCAATAAAGATCTTCGGTGCCGCTTTTGGAGTTACTCAAGAGTAGTAAGATTCTATTTACAGTTTAACCCAAGATGCACATCTCGTGGCTTCAACTACCACTCTATTTTCTTTCATGACACGACCTGGATGCTGGATGTCCCATGTGTCGGCAAAAGGAGGAAGAACCCGACCAAATCTTCGGTTCTGCTCTCGGATTAGACTAGTTGTGCTAACTTAAAAATTTATTGTGTACTCCCTCCGTTCCAAAATACTTGACTTCCATTTGTCCAAAAATGGATGTACCTATATACTAAGACATGTCTAGATACATATATATTTTGACAAATAGAAGGCATGTATTGTGCAACGGAGGGAGTAGAATGGATGCAAGTTTTTGTATTGGGAAGAAGAGTACATCCATATATTGATAGAGCGCAATTTAGTAGATGTTCTATCACTTTTAGCTAGCACAGACGCAAGATCGAGCCTCCGCAGATCAACAATGAATGCATCGAGAAGGCACTAATCCAACTTACAGGAGTAGTAAAATGTATTCTTGTGGTTCTTGTTTTCTTTGGTCTTGCTTTTCTAGTCAAAATTATCGTTGGAGTTCCTACAAAATGGAGGTCCGTTTGGGGTCGTGCGTTGGAGTTGGCCTTACAAGTGGGACCGCAGTTAAGGAAACCGACTATCGGCAAACCCCCAACTCGCCCGCCGCGCGATGGCTGAAGTTAGAGAAACGACGAGGTTGAAAGAATTGCTCTAGCACGGACTCCAGAATATATGTGTCAGATGGATGTCGTGGTGGTGGCGTGTGCCGTACTCCTGGACGTGAATGCTTGTTCTGGCCCATGCACCCTACTACTCCTACTAACTTACTCCTACTATATATACGTACTAGTATCGAGGATTCGAGGTGCTGTTACGTACAATCGACACCATTAACATATGGCTACAGTAAAACACCCGCCGACGCGCGAAGCATGTGAAGCTAGTAAATAGTGTACTATTATTGTTGATTGCCCCTCATCCTGATAACCTGTTGCAATGCACGTACATTATGTAATTCGAGAAAATATTTTTTTGCCTCGTCGCACCACTCACTCAGAGAAGCGACTCGAAAGCATTCATAAATTTAGTAAGTTTATCACAGCATATCATTTTATTACATACAACAGGTCATCAACCCACATCGACAACGAGGATACATTATAAATACTAAAGTTTTCACCACACAACAAATAACAAGCAATGAAATGAACTTCAACTCAACCATTCCTCGCGTTGGAAACGCTTGCTTTGAACCACAAGTGATTCTCTGGGACGGGCCATCGATTGTCGATCTGGAAACCAACGCAGGACTGATCATCCAGGCTGAAGCGGCCTACTATATCAGTACCAGGGTAGGGAACCACCCAAATGTCCGAGGTATAGACACAGTTGCTTCTCATAAATGGTACTGTTAACGTTGTGTCAACAGCAGTTGGATCGCCTTTCACCATCATCGGATAGTTTTGTCCAAGGAAGAGCGAGTTTTCTCCAAGACTATCAATTCTGTACCAGGGAGAAGGAGTTGGCGCTAGCACACTAGTATCCATCCCGAATACCATGCAACGGGTGTTGGAATAGGTCCGGAGAGTGCGACCATGGGAGACTACACCTGCTTCCTTAGCAGTAACATCATCAGTGGGCTGTATACACACAAGAAGAGGTGATCCATCGGAATTAGTTGCCAGGCGCCACAGAGTATATGGCTGCTCGTCCTCATGCTCGTGATCATCACCATCGTCATCTCCCCCTTGGTTATAAAATTTTTCAAGTATAGGTGGTGGGATGTTCACAGGACCTTGGAAACACAAGAAGAAGGTTAATTAGTAAAGGGAAACTTGCTAACCCGCATGCATGTGGATGAAACAATTATAATTACGGTGGAAGACAAACGTACCGAAACTACTGAGGATCCCATGCAAAAACAGTGCCACGAGTGGTGGCAGCAAACACAAGGCCCTCGTATTGAATTGCATCACAGTACTCATCCGTGTACAGAAACTGATTTTTGAGCAATATCCATCGAGTCGAACCACGAAGGACGGCAACAAGCTTGTCGAAGATAGCAACAACTTGATAGTTGTTGTAATTCCAAGAGCGGTTGGGAACTCGACAAATTGCTATCTTCCGTAGAAGACAGTCACCATGATCGTATTTGAACGTGCGTACAATACCGGTGTGCTCAACCTCTGGGCAGTCTGCTGAGATTTTTGGAAGTGGAACCCGGTCACGAGTGTACACATTCACAAGTTCCCACTCGCAGTTGGACCCAATGTAAACAACCCAATCTCCATTTGCGCCCGCCCAAGCCTTGCCCTCAAGCGATGGCATCTTAACATCATACGTATCATTATCAAGCGGCATCAACTGGCACAGGGCGAGGCCTCCGTCGTGCCGGCGCCAGTCATCAGGGTCACGGCGAAGAAGATAGGGGAGATCAAACGCTCCTTGACTCTTGGGTTCTTTGTAATGATGTTATTAGTTGAGTCGAGAATGGGCTTGAACGAACCTGCCATGCTAGCCGAGGTGATGACGTCGCACCGATCAATGAGTTCCTCCACCACGTCATCTTTCAGATCGGGGCAAGAATAACGGGGTCGTTTCCGGCCTGTTCCCTCCATGGAGAAGACGATCGAACAATGGCAGAAGAAAGGGTGAAGGGCTGAAGGAAAATGGAGGAGGGAGAGGAAGAGCGTGCGACAGCAGTTCCAAATCGAGAGGGAAAGGCGAAGAGTCGGTGGACGGTTGCGAGTTTGCCACGGTTCACGAAGAGGCGCCCCGGCCTACACGTCCGTTCGGAAATACTCCTACTACTCGCCGTCGTCTCACTGATATGTTGGAACGGGACCACATGTCAACGAAACATGGTGTGTAATTTCTCGTGCAAAATGCGATCTGGCCGCGTTGGCCCGAGGTGCACTTAGTTATCGACCTTTATTTTTTTAATGGCGTGCCGATCAGTTTTGAAGCACGACTAACTGGTACTGTACGCAGAGAAAATATAAACTACTCTACCACTACTCCACCTCCAGTACTAGTAGTATAAAAAAGATATATAGGCTGGAGCTTGAGCGCTTTCTTGCTAAGGGCTGCCCACTTGCTTCTCACACTACCACCCTCTCTCTAGATCTAAAAAACGGCCCCTCTCTCCCTCCTCACCGGTGGTCACAGATCCGCCGGGGAAGAAAAGGACGTGCAGCGTTGACGCACTCGTCGTCGGCGAGCGAGGTCACGCACTGACGACAAGGCCGTCCTCTCAGACCTAGCGCCCGCGGGATGGCCTCCGTCCCCAAGCTTGCTTGCCATAGTGTGTGCGGAGGACGACGACCACGAGCGAAGCCACTTCCCGCCGACCCTCAGGTATGCTACCTCTTTTCAACCATAACCTTGTTCTATTGCCCCATCTGCCACGTCGTTGCATGTGGATCTTTTTCCACTCCACCATCTTCCCAATTTGCTATCCTCTACTCTGCTGGCCACGCAGACGAAAACCATAATTTGCACTATTAAAGGAAACCCTACTTCATGCAGACTAATCCATGTCTGGGTTGAATAAGGAAAGGAAGGGAGACTGTACTGTCCAAGAGAGTAGGCATCGAACCCGCATCTAGGTTGAAAAGGGGAAAATCAGTAGCTAAGGAACGAGTCTCGTGTCTCTTGGTTGAAGAAGGGTAGAAAGGCATGACAACGCAATAGAGAATGACCAGGTCGATCGGTTTGTTGTCCTCGCATAGGAAAAAGGTGGCTAAAGAAACAAAAATGGGACGTAATCCACATATGCTGCCTGGATATTTGTTGCTCTGGGCAACCATACCTCCCTCACCACTCTGCGTCCGTGGAGGTACATCGTACTGGTGCGCCCACTGTCCGAATGGGCCTCCCATGCTCTTATTGCCACTTTTTTGCTGTTAGTATAACGCCAGCAGTCAAGTCAAGCAATGCTACTGAAAGTGATGCCACATTTAACTAATGCCGCTCTCAGTCTAATGCCACCCATAAATTTAAGCAATGCCATTTAATGTCACTGGATTATTTCAGGGTTAGCTGTTGATTGTGGATGTATTAAAGATTTTTCAGCTAAGGCATTCTAATGCTGTTGCACAGCCAGTATACCAACGATGAAACTTGTTACTACCTTCAGATTTTTGCACTGTTAATGCTTATAGATTACATACCTCACTTTCATGAGATAAGTTAATTTTTTTGTACAGTGTCACCAAAATGCCAAGGCGCTGATGTCATTTTATTTTGGTTAAACTGCACAGACAATTATGAAGACAAGAGGAAAGGTCAAGAGTGGGCACCTCCTCCTCCGGCTGTTCTCTTGAGGAGGTCTGTATGTTTGTCTCTAATGCCTGTCGACTACATACCTGACATCATGATGTAATGTTAAGTCATTTCCTTTTGTACAGTGTCACTGAATTGTCAAGGCGGTGATGGCATTTTATTTTAGTAGAACTGCACAAAATTTGCTTAAAAGAAGAGGAAAGGTCAGGAATGGCTCACTTTTCCAGAAAAAACTATGTATGCCTTCCTGACATCAGCCGCTGTTGCTTTATTTATTCCTTCAAACAGGTGGTTAGAAACAGTCTTGCTACCTTTTCCCATTAAGAAATTGGAATGCTTATATTTGTGAGTCTATGCTTCAACTAGTGCCACTTTTAGAGTAATCACACTTTCAATATCTATGCAAACAGGGATGCTCGATTTTAGTGGAACTGCACAAAAAGTCCAACTGGTTCAACATTAGGAGCATGTTTTTTCCAAACCTTTATATCCAATTGGTGGCACTATGAGCTGTTCATTACGAAGGTACATGGTTTGCTACTATCTTGCTACTCTTTTTGTACTGTCATTAGATAGTAATACTAGTGGTTTGCATGTGAATTTATTGGCAGGGTGGACCTACATTGGAGGTGCAGGACAGGATTCAATGATTGGATGCTCAATTTCGGTTGTATCGATTTCACCTCTTCCATCACTGCGAACATGGATATCCTTGGTCTGATGAAGAATAGGCGCTATATTTCTGCTCTGAACCAGCAAATCAATTCAGTATGAAATTGTCCAGGGCAAAACATAACTGTATCAGATTGTCCAGTGCAGAACATGACAGATGCTAAGCGGAAGAGACATGTTTAAACCGAAAATACAAGGTGTGGTATATGTTTACTAGCTGCTTGATATTTGTGCAGACAGAGATGTCTGCCCGTTGCTATTTGGCAAACAAACAAAGTGCCGCAATTTTGGTTGAACTGCACAAGAGAATAGTATAGTCACTGCATGCAGTGCCATTTGAAAATAGACACAGAAAGATTGGATAGTCACTTCATGGACTGCAGAAAAGTAGTACTGTACTATTTATTGGCCAACACTAGGTGCTTCATTGCTTTGGTCTGATTATACAATGGGCATCATTTTGCCTAAGTTAAAGTTTGTATTCCGAAAATAGTCTCGCGGTGTGATCGAGAGAAGACCAAATCATATTGCAGTGGATGTTCCTCCATCATGTGTGGTTCATTCTCATGGTTCCAGCTGTTGGTGAAACCACTTACGTTTGCAAGAGGAATTGTAGACTTCACAAACAAATTTGTCTTTCAGTCTGTACTGAATGTTGGCCAAGAGAAGCATCCATGTTAGTAGGAAGAACAGATGTTTTTTCTAGATCTTTGCTTTTGGAGCTACATATTTGTATATGATCTGTGAATCATTGAGATGCATTAACATGTTGATCTTATGTATGGGAATCGTACTAGTTAGTTTTAGTTGCGACGCAAGATCCGAAGTGGCTGATCTTTGCTTTTGGAGCTACATATTTGTATATGATCTGTGAATCATTGAGATGCATTAACAGTTACTTATTTCTGTTCGCTCAGTGTTTACAAGTTACTGATCGATCACTAGCTAGCCTACAAATGCGCTCCTGGCAGTTTTATTTGCGACGCAAGATGCGAAGTGGCAGTTTTTTGAATAAAAATGCCTACCTCTGAAGAAACTGACAAGCTACACTATCGATCCTACACGGATAAAAATGCCTACCTCTGAAGAAACTGACAAGCTACACTATCGATCCTACACGGATAAATAGCGGATCACGCACGTACTACCTCCTTTCCGGTTTGCAGGGCTCAATTCAAGAAACGACCTACTCGATCCTACACGAATAAATAGCGGATCACGCATGTACTAGTACCTCCTTTCCGGTTTGCAGGGCTTAATTCAAACCTCTCACCAACCAAGGTACTCCCTCCGTCCGGGTTTATTAGTCCCGTGAGCAAAGCAGCAAGACCAAGGCATGGCAATAATTAACGGCATGCAGAAGTTTAAGCCTAATTAATTCCAGCGATTTAAGTGGCTGCATGCGTGCCCTCGGCTGCGACTCATTGCATGCTGCTTCGCGTACTGCCTGCGAGCGATTCTGAGTGCCTGCATGCAGCCGGCCGTAATTAAGGCAGCTAACTGATGCGAAAAAAGATACGCTTTAAATCCGTGGAATCATTATTGACAAGGAGGGAGATGATTCGAGTGCACTCGTTTGACCGCCATGCCGGCGTGCGACCCAGACGGGACGGGACGGCACAGTCATAATTTCAGTTTCTCTAGTTTTCCACGGCAAGCTGGCGCGCTAAGCCATTATGCATTGAATTCCGATGACCGTCGCGCTACCTTCCGCCTATAAGTACTGTTTCCCGGCCTTCTCAGGTGCCACCGTGACCCAACTCGCCATATCCTCATAAGCCCCCACCGGCCCGACGTCGCTCGCCACGTCCGCCATGCCCCCGCCCGTCCGCGGTAGGCGACGCCGGAGGCGGTCACCGCCGGAACTAGTGTTCGGGTTTTCACCGGAAGGCAGACGGAGGGAGGAGGCATTCTATCTGTCTTTAGATGGCAATGCGGAGATCGAGGAGTTGTTGGAGCGCGACCGCATGGCGGAGGAGCAGGAGTTGTTGGAGCGCGACCGCCTGGCGGAGGAGCAGCGTATCGCCGATTTGCGCCGCCAGCGGGACATGGAGCAGCAGCGCACCGACGCTCTGAGTCGCGAGCAGAGCGCCCGCAACTGGGCCGACTACGTGAGGCCGGCGCCCGGCAAATAGCCCTGGAGGCTGTCGGGCACGCACGCGTTCGCGACGTGATTTTTACTACAGCTCGTCAAGTGGGTTTCCCGCTTGGAAGCCGAAGCTTCGGTGGACCACGCGGCATGGAAAGGGCCAACGCGCACGAGCAACGCGCCCTATCGCACCTCTGGCAAGTCCGAGGCGAGGCGGAGGACGCCGGTGCCGGCGTTTAGCATGGACAGCAGATGGCGGCCGGCATCGTCTAGTTAGCTAAGAGTAAGTTAGTACTTGTACGCTACTAGAGTGTTAGTGGGAGTAGATAGTTAACTTGGCTATGATGGTTGTCAACGTGGAAGTTCAGTACTCTATATGTGGATCAGACCTGTTACTTTGCTCTGAATGTTGAACTTTCCGTTTGAACGTATGGAATGGGCTGTTATTTTTTTAAATGGGTTGTATTTGTCCTCCACGGTTTAGAGGCTGACTTGTGGGCCTAGCAAGTTGACGCGTACACAATCAGGAGATGATTGTACGTGGAGAGGATGACAGCAGGGACCCGCCAAGGTCATGGCAGTACGCAAGCAAGTGCCTCCTTATTTCAAGCCAATAAAAAAATGGCTCCTCCTAGTGGATTTCTGACATCTGGGTCCCATGCCATTGTCAACGTAGTCAATAAACGAGAGAATTGCACAACGAGCGGCTGACACCAGGGACCCAGCAGCTCGCCCAGTTATTTTTGTTTTGGGTTAATTTGATAAATGCCACTCCAAATCTGGTGTATCCGAGAAATGCCACTGCAATTTCCAAACTTTGAAAAATGCCATTTCATGCCATTTCTAGTGGCATTTTTCGAAGTCTGGAGTGGCGTTTTTCAAAGTTTGCAAACTGCAGTGGCGTTTTTCAAAGTTTGCAAACTACAGTGGCGTTTTTCAAAGTTTGCAAAAATTGCAGTGGCATTTTTAAAGTTTGGAAATTGGAGTGGCATTTTTGAATCGATATGAAGCAGGGTGTCAACTGGGCTGTGCGGGACACTCTGGCCTGTCTAGACAGCCTTTTCTTTTATGTTTACCACAGACCAGCCCAGTAGTTTTTTTTTTCTTTCTGAAAATGGCTAGCCCAGTTCTTTTGTGATTTGTCAAGTAAGTCGCTTTATCAGGCCTGTTGGGCTGCAAATCTTTCAAGACGAGGAGAGCTTCATTCGGCTGGCCGAGAAAATGGCCTATCAGTAATGAGAAATGGGCTGTACATTTTTAAAACACATCAAACCGGCAATTATTTTCAATATCTTTTTTTCATTTCGAGATTTTAAATTGCATTGATTTTTATGCGTGGACAAATTTATTGGATTTTATATTGATATACATTTATTTTTAAAATCAGTCTGAATGTGACTCGAAATTTCGGGATTAAAAACAGTTCAGACCGCACCGACATATGCAAAATTTCGTATAATTTTTTAACCGTGGCCACAATATGGGCTGTAATGCTAACATAAAGAATATGGGCTCAAAAAACCCGTAAGAATTAGCAAATGGGCTGTAAATTATTTGAAATAATGGCAGATGGGATGTATGCTGTTTTCCACAGATTTGAGGCTTTCCACAGATGGCCTGTATACTGTTGGATGTCCATCCAACGGCCGTCGTGCTTCTTCAATCTCTGCTCTTCCTGCTCCAGCCGCTCAAACAAGCGCCGGCGGGACTGCCTGCTCCCTCCTCCCCGCGGCCGGCTGTGCTGCCGCGCAGGCCTCACCGCCCCACCGTACTCCCATCGCTGGCCTAGCCATCCCTCTACTCACCCACACCTGCTGTTATTCTCCGGCGACGGCAGACGAACCAGTAAACCCTCGTACAGTCGTACTCCCCTCCGCGTGGGAAACAAAAACAACGGCCGAGTCTTCCCTGCCTCCGTGTCGTTCCCTTCCTAGGCCTCGCCGTCGTCCACCGCCCTGGTGCTCTCGGCGTGGCGTGGTCAGCATGGTCAACGACCGACATGCATCTGAAGTGGACTGTACGTGGAGAGGCTGACAGCTGGGTCCACGGCCGCACGCAAGGAAATGCCTCCTTATTACGCGCAAAATAATGATTTCCTCCACCTGACATCTGGGACCCACCGAAACGGCCTCTGTATTTCGCGAAAAAACATTACCGCCGCTGACAGCTCGGACGCTCGAGACCCACCAGCTATATCTTCGCACGCAAGGAAGTGCCTCCTTATTACGCACAAAAAAATGAATACTCCCCCTGCTAGCTGGGACCCAGTATAGTGGGCCTACTAAGTTGACGGGGACGAAGGGCTTTGTCAACTTAGTCAATATGCACGATTCTAGCTCGACTGACCGTACGATGTCCATCCAACGGCCGTAGTGCTTCTTCAACCTCTGGTCTTCTTGCTCAGCCGCCCAAAGCAGCGCCGGTCGTGCGCCTGCTCCTGCCTCCCGTGGCCGGCTTGTGCTGCCGCGGAGGCCTCACCCCCCATACTACTCCCACGCTGGCCAGGCCATCCCTCCACTCCACTCACCCACACCCCTGTTATTCTGCGGCGACGGCAGCGCAGCCGAACCAGTGAACCCTCGTACTCCTCTCCGCGTGGGCATCCACTGCCGCGTCTTCCCCGGCTCCGCGTCGTCCCCTTCCTAGGCCTCGCCGTCGTCCACCACGTGGTGCTGTCGGCGCGGCGTGGTCAATGTGGTCAACGACCGAATTCCATCGGAAGAATACTGTACGTGGAGAGGCTGACAGCTGGGTCCACGGCAGCCGCAAGGAAGTGCCTCCTTATTACGCGGAAAATAATTATTCCTCCACCTGACAGCAGGGACCCACCGGACGCCCACCAGTATATCGCAAAAAAATGTTTGCCCCTGACTGCTGGGACCCACCCGAGGCCACCGTATTTCGAAAAAACGTTCCCCCTGCTGTCAGCTCGGACCCACCGGAAGTGCCTCCTTATTACGCACAAAAAAATGAATACCCCCTGCTAGCTGGGACCCACCTTGGTGGGAGGCTGACTTGTGGGCCTACTAAGTTGACGGGGACGGGGGCTTTGTCAACTTAGTCAATATGCACGATTCTAGCTCCAGTGACCGTACGATGTCCATCCAACGGCCGTAGTGCTTCTTCAACCTCTGGTCTTCTTGCTCCAGCCGCCCAAACCAGCGTCGGTCGTGCCTCGTGCTCCTGCCTCCCGTGGCCGGCTGCGATGCGGCGGAGGCCTCACCGCCCCCTACTACTCCCACCGCTGGCCAGGCCATCCCTCTACTCACCCACACCCCCTGTTATTCTGCGGCGACGGCAGCCTCACACCGCAGCGAACCAGTGAACCCTCGTACTCCTCTACGCGTGGGCATCCACTGCCGCGTCTTCCCCGGCTCCACGTCGTCCCCTTCCTAGGCCTCGCCGTCGTCCACCGCCCTGGTTCTCTCGGCACGGCGTGGTCAACGTGGTCAAGGAACGGCTTCTAATGGACGTGGACTGTATGTGGAGTGGCTGACAGCTGGGTCCATGGCCGCAGCAATGAAGTGCCTCCTTATTACGTGCAAAATAATTATTCCTCCACCTAACAGCGGGGACCCACCGGACGGGCCACCGTATTTCGCGAAAAAAACGTTTGCCCCTGACTGCTGGGACCCACCAGCTACATCTTCGCACGCAAGGAAGTGCCTGACAGTCGGGACCCACCTGGTCGAAGCGTATGTAGCATTGTCATTCTGGTCGCGAACGTGTACGTACATATATACTGGTGGATGTAGAGGCGGACACGTGTCTTAGTAGAGGCGCGCACGTAGCATGTACACGCACGTACAGCGGCCAGGGTGCAAGAAAGAAAATACGGCCACGTATGTGTACATACGGGCGGGGTCTCGAACGCCTACTCGCGCATACGTACGGCCAGGGCTCGTGTACATGGCTGGGTCGGAACGGAGAAACAGCGTCGTCGTCGTGTTCATGGGGAGGCAACGGAATGCGTCGTGTTCATGGGGAGGCAACGGAATGCGTCGTGTTCATCGGGAGGGCTTGGACGGAACAGGCGATGGAAACGAGGCCTGGCGTACCGCAGAACGGAGGAAACGGCCTTGTGTTCGACGGCCACGTTCGAAACGGGATCCTGTTCATCGGGAGGGGTCTGGCGTACCGCAAAATGGAGGAAACAGACCTCCTACGGTCGAAACGGGGGTCCTGTTGATGGGGAGGGGTGTGGCGTACCGCTAAACGGAGGAAACGGACTTGTGTTGGAGCGCTACGGTCGAAACGAGGTTCCTGTTCATCGGGAGGGGTGTGGCGTACCGCAAAACGGGACTCCACGGGATACTATTCATCTCCACCGTCAACCCCCTCCAGCCTCCATGAGCTACTGTTCATCCACCGTCGACCTCCTCCAGTCTCCACCTGCGACTGTTCATCCACGGGCTCCTGTTCATCCAGCCTCCACCGCGCGCTACTCCACGGCTACTGTTCAACCAGCCCTCTCCATGGGCTCCTGTTCAACCACCCCTCCACGGGCTACTGTTCATCCTGCCCTCCACCTTCTACTGTTCATCCTGCCCTCCACGGGGTGGTCCTGTTCATCCAGCCCTCCACGGGGTCCTGTTCATCCACCCCAACTGGCTCGATTAATCGGGGTACTGTTCATCCAGAGGCAACACCATGGGGTCCTGTTCATCCACCCCCATCGGGAACTGTTCATCCACGCCCCGCAACACTCATTATTCATCCAGAGGCAGCATCGATCGGCTTCAGTCTTAGCAGTAGTAGCTAAGGAATCGCTCGATCGGGTTTAGTTAACAGCCATCGATCGATCGCTCGGGTTCAGTAACGCGTAGCCTGCAGTGCAATCGCTCGGGTTCAGTTAGAGCCCAACGCCTCGCTCGGGTTCAGTTAGAAAGCCGAACACCACCGCAGTGCCTAGCGTTACTCTCGAAATGCTTGCACAGATCCACAAGCCAATCGTCAGCATCAGTTGCCTCAACACAATTGCTGAAAGTCTTTGGCCCGTTAGCAAGGAACTGGTTGAGTGTAGCAAAGTGATTCTGATTGTTGCCTTGGTTCCCTTGGTTGCCTTGATTGCGCTCTTGAAGAATTTGCATGATCAACTGTGTGTTTGCATTGGTTGCGGCCATCACAGCTTGCCATGCCTCCGGAGGAGGTGGAGGTGGTGGCGGATCAGGATTCGGAGTCGTGCGCGTTGGAGGAGCCATCCTGAAGAGGTTGACATCCATTAGCACATTGATAGACAAATATTGAAGCTGAATCCAACGGAATGAAAATTGCAACATATAGTCTTCACATCCGAACAAAATGAACGAATGCATTCCTCTTGAAATGGTCACATATCCATAAATTGAGAAGCCACGTAGAATTAAGGTAGAGAAATAATCAACAAGGTACGGATCAAGAACGAATAATCGGTAAGAAATCCCAATCTCAAACCAAATATCCGTGGAAGAAGAACTAGAGCTACAAGAATTCCCACCTATGAAACTCCCGAACCTTTCCGGTTATGCAATCAGGTGTTGGGGATACAGGGGAAGCATAATATCTCACCCAAACTAGCAAATCCTACATCCAGCTGTATCCATCCTTCAACACATAACCACAGAAAAACTTCGGAAACCATCTACCTCAACCTTCGAAAAGCATCCGTTATACAAGTTATGGCGATACTCCCGAACTCCCGCCCCAGTACTGGGTGGCGTCGAGGTTATCTCACCAACAAACTGCATAAAAGAGATTTTCGATGTCGGCGTACTAAACTCAGGTATTCCAGAACTGCAACGATAAAATTATGACGACAACACCTCAGAGCTCAACTCCCCGGGACACTTCCACAAAACCCCTGACAGGAGGCACCAAGACAATGTTCTCATCATAAAACCATCGGAACGATTCCAAGATACCCACGTGATCCTAAATTTTTTTTAGTGAAATTTGAGAAGAGAAGAGTCAAAACTCTACGTCAGGATGACAAGA
>NC_053022.1:135963070-136064768 GCF_003073215.2 Triticum urartu
GAAATTTAGTATCACGATCTGAAACAATAGTATTTGGCACACCATGCAAGCGAATAATTTCACGAAAGAACAAATCAGCAACATTAACAGCATCATCGCTTTTATGACATGGTATAAAGTGTGCCATTTTCGAGAACCTATCCATGACAACAAATATGCTATCCCTCCCCTTCTTTGTTCGAGGTAAACCTAAAACAAAGTCCATAGATATATCCTCCCAAGGAACACTAGGTACAGGCAAAGGCATATATAAACCATGAGGATTGAGTCGTGACTTAGCTTTTTGACATGTAGTGCAGCGAGCAACAAAACGCTCAACATCCAGTCTCAGCTTTGGCCAAAAGAAATGTGTAGCAAGTATATCCTCCGTCTTCTTGACGCCAAAGTGTCCCATTAATCCTCCTCCATACGCCTCCTGCAACAACAAAAGACGAACGGATCTAGCTGGAATGCATAGCTTGTTAGCACGAAACACAAATCCATCGTTAAGAACGAACTTGTTCCAAGTTCTCCCTTCCTTACAATTCTGCAATACATCTTTAAATTCAGCATCATGAACATATTGATCTTTGATGGTCTCCAAACCAAATATTTTAAAGTCAAGTTGTGAAAGCATAGTATAACGACGAGACAATGCATCAGCAATAACATTTTATTTACCCTTCTTGTGTTTAATGACATAAGGAAAAGTCTCAATGAATTCAACCCATTTAGCATGTCTACGGTTCAGTTTTGCTTGACTTTTAATGTGTTTCAAAGATTCATGATCAGAATGTATAACAAATTCCTTGGGCAATAAATAATGTTGCCATGTTTCTAAGGTCCGAACAAGAGCATATAATTCTTTGTCATAAGTAGAATAGTTCTGACTAGGCCCACTCAATTTTTCAGAAAAGTATGCAGCAGGTTTGCCATCTTGTAATAACACACCTCCTAATCCAATTCCACTAGCATCACATTCAAGCTCAAAAGTCTTATTAAAATCAGGAAGTTGGAGTAAAGGAGCATGTGTCAACTTATCTTTCAATACCGCGAAGGCTTCTTCCTATGCGGTACCCCAAACAAAAGGCATATCCTTCTTTGTAAGCTCGTTGAGAGGTGCAGCAATGGTGCTGAAATCTCTCACAAAACGCCTATAGAAACTAGCGAGGCCAAGGAAACTCCTCACTTGTGTGACCATTTTGTGCTGCGGCCAACTCTCAATAGCTTCAATCTTGGCTTTATCAACTTCAATTCCTTGTTGAGTAACAACATAGCCAAGAAAAGATACTCGGTCGGTGCAAAAGGTACACTTTCTAAGGTTACCAAACAAACATGCATCACGTAGAGCAATAAAAACAGCACGTAAATGTTCCAAATGTTCCTCCAAAGATTTGCTATAAATCAATATGTCATCAAAGTAAACTACCACAAATCGTCCGATGAAAGCACACATAAAACTTCGTTCATTAACCTCATGAATGTACTAGGTGCATTAGTTAACCCAAAAGGCATGACTAACCACTCATATAATCCAAACTTAGTTCTAAATGTTGTTTTCCATTCATCTCCCAATGTCATACGAATTTGATGGTATCCACTACGCAAATCAACTTTGGAGAATATTATAGAGCCACTCAATTCATCAAGCATATCATCTAGCCTAGGAATAGGATGACGATAAAGAATAGTAATATTATTAATGCCTCTACAATCAACGCACATACGTGACGTACCATCCTTTTTCGGCACTAAAATGATAGGAACAGCACAAGGACTAAGGGATTCGCGTATATAACCTTTGTCGAGCAGTTCTTATATTTGACGCATAATCTCCTTCGTCTCCTCTGGATTGGTACGGTATGGTGCACGGTTGGGTAATGATGCACCAGGTATTAAGTCAATTTGATGCTCAATCCCTAGAATAGGTGGTAATCTCGGTGGCACGTCTTGTGGAAAGACGTCAGCAAACTCCTGCAAAATGTTAGTGACAGCAGGAGGCAAAGAGGAAGGCACGTCCTCCAATGAAAATAATGCCTATTTGCACACAAAAGCATAGCAAACAGATTTGCTAAAATCTAAATCATCAATATCACATTTGGTGGCAATTAAACATGCACTTTTCGATTTAATTTCAGAAGCAACACTAGATGGTTTATTATTAGGCTGCATTTGTTGCTCAAAGTCTTTTGCCACAATCTGATTTTCACTTTTATTCTTCTCCTGTTTTGCTTTATTAGCTCTATTAATATCATCTTTCAAAATGGAATCAGGAGTCATAGGAAGCAAAGTAATATTTTTATCCTTATGAACAAGAGTATACTGATTGTTTCTACCATGGTGTACAGAATTTTAATCAAATTGCCATGGTCTACCAAGTAATAAGGAACATGCTTGCATAGGTACCACATCACAATCAACACAATCAGCATATGTAGAGATACTAAAATGCACACGAACAGTACGTGTTACCTTAACCTTGCCACTGTTGTTGAACCATTGGATGTAGTAAGGATGTGGATGTGGTCTTTTGGTGAGTGATAGCTTCTCCACCATCTCCATGCTATCCAAGTTATTGCAGCTCCCTCTATCTATGGTGACGCGAACAGAACATTCCTTCACAACTCCCTTTGTATGGAAAAAATTATGCCTCTGATTTTGCTCAGCTTGTGTGACCTGCACACTCAAAACACGTTGAGCAACTAAACATTCTGATTGAGGCAAAGGTGTCCCAATGTTTCGATGAGATGGTGGCTATCGTTTTCTGTGGGAGTCGACCTTGACGATCCGACTACGAACGTGCGAGACGTCGCGCCTTAGCAATCGCTAAACCAACTTCCGAGGGTTATTGACCACGCCGGAGCACGATCAACCTGACCACGAGGGTCTGTTTCCTGCAAGCAAACGAAGAACAAGCAAGAAACTGAGATTGCAATCTGGATATTGCGAATATAAGTTGAAAGCTTTATTGATCAAGGTGGGGTTCTGTGACGCCTTGATCTAGTCGTTGAACACAAACGAAGTACGCGAAGTTGCAGCTATGGCGAACTTTTAATCTAAACAAAACCCAAAGCCTAAACCATGCCCTAAGGGCTGTATGTATGGAGGAGAGAGGGGGAATTTCGTGGCCCTTGGTGGAGGGGTCCGAAACCAACCCTAACTCTTGTTTCCCCACACATACGGACTCTAAAAACAGCCTATACTTAAGTACTTCGAAAATACATGGGCCTGGCCCAATAATAAGGTGACGCAGCACCTAAAATAGCCTCTGGACGAAATTTATGAAGTGGCATCTTGTATATTTCGTCCCATGCTTCATGCACTCATTATAGTGGCTTCAGAGTCCTGGAATCATCACTTGTAACTCCGTTCTTGTTCCCCTTGCGCATGCCATCATATCCATGCTTGAACTTGCTCCAAGGCTCATCTTTCTTGTCCAAGCTAGGCCCTTCATTTGTAAGCAAAACAAATGTATCCAATTTAGGCAGCATCATATTCTCATGAACATTAGAATCGTTACCAAGAAACGAAAGTACCTGATAATTCAATTGGCGTGCGCGAGCTCTAGTAATCGGTCCAGTATGTATAGCAGCAGTGGCTGTGGGTGTAACAATGGGATTGATGTCCTCATCATCCTCCCCTTCTTGAAATGAAGTCGTCCTCGACGAAAGTTCATCATCCTCACCCAAATAAGGCTTCAAAGCTGCAATATTAAAAGTGGGACTAACCCCAAAATCTATAGGCATCTCAAGTTTATATGCATTATCATTTATTTTCTCTAACACCTTAAAAGGACTATCGGCACGTGGCATTAGCTTTGATTTGCGCAAATTAGGAAATCTATACTTACGCAAATGTAACCAGACAAGATCTCCAGGTGCAAACACAACATGTTTTCTATCCTTATCTCCAGCAAGTTTATATTTAGCATTCATACGCTCAATGTTTTCCTTAGTTAACTCATGCATTTTTAAAATCAATTCAGCATGTTCTTTAGCATCAAAATTAACCTTCCCCGAAGATGGAAGAGGCAACAAATCAATTGGTGCACGAGGTAGGAAACCATACACAATTACAAAAGGGCACATCTTAGTAGTAGAATGCAATGAACGATTATAAGAAAATTCAATATGAGGCAAGCATTCTTCCCACATTTTCTTGTTATTCTTCAAAATAGCCCTAAGCATAGTAGACAATGTTCTATTGACTACTTCAGTTTGTCCAACAGTTTGGGGGTGACAAGTAGTACTAAAAAGCAGCTTAGTCTCCAACTTAGCCCATAAACATCTCCAAAAGTGGCTAAGAAATTTAGTATCACGATCTGAAACAATAGTATTTGGCACACCATGCAAGCGAATAATTTCACGAAAGAACAAATCAGCAACATTAACAGCATCATCGCTTTTATGACATGGTATAAAGTGTGCCATTTTCGAGAACCTATCCATGACAACAAATATGCTATCCCTCCCCTTCTTTGTTCGAGGTAAACCTAAAACAAAGTCCATAGATATATCCTCCCAAGGAACACTAGGTACAGGCAAAGGCATATATAAACCATGAGGATTGAGTCGTGACTTAGCTTTTTGACATGTAGTGCAGCGAGCAACAAAACGCTCAACATCCAGTCTCAGCTTTGGCCAAAAGAAATGTGTAGCAAGTATATCCTCCGTCTTCTTGACGCCAAAGTGTCCCATTAATCCTCCTCCATACGCCTCCTGCAACAACAAAAGACGAACGGATCTAGCTGGAATGCATAGCTTGTTAGCACGAAACACAAATCCATCGTTAAGAACGAACTTGTTCCAAGTTCTCCCTTCCTTACAATTCTGCAATACATCTTTAAATTCAGCATCATGAACATATTGATCTTTGATGGTCTCCAAACCAAATATTTTAAAGTCAAGTTGTGAAAGCATAGTATAACGACGAGACAATGCATCAGCAATAACATTTTATTTACCCTTCTTGTGTTTAATGACATAAGGAAAAGTCTCAATGAATTCAACCCATTTAGCATGTCTACGGTTCAGTTTTTCTTGACTTTTAATGTGTTTCAAAGATTCATGATCAGAATGTATAACAAATTCCTTGGGCCATAAATAATGTTGCCATGTTTCTAAGGTCCGAACAAGAGCATATAATTCTTTGTCATAAGTAGAATAGTTCTGACTAGGCCCACTCAATTTTTCAAAAAAGTATGCAACAGGTTTGCCATCTTGTAATAACACACCTCCTACTCCAATTCCACTAGCATCACATTCAAGCTCAAAAGTCTTATTAAAATCAGGAAGTTGGAGTAAAGGAGCATGTGTCAACTTATCTTTCAATACCGTGAAGGCTTCTTCCTATGCGGTACCCCAAACAAAAGGCACATCCTTCTTTGTAAGCTCGTTGAGAGGTACAGCAATGGTGCTGAAATCTCTCACAAAACGCCTATAGAAACCAGCGAGGCCAAGGAAACTCCTCACTTGTGTGACCATTTTGGGCTGCGCCCAACTCTCAATAGCTTCAATATTGGCTTTATCAACTTCAATTCCCTGTGGACTAACAACATAGCCAAGAAAAGATACTCGGTTGGTGAAAAGGTGCACTTTCCAAGGTTACCAAACAAACGTGCATCACGTAGAGCAATAAAAACAGCACGTAAATGTTCCAAATGTTCCTCCAAATATTTGCTATAAATCAGTATATCATCAAAATAGACTACCACAAATCGTCCAATGAAAGCACGTAAAACTTCGTTCATTAGTCTCATGAAAGTACTAGGTGCATTACTTAACCCAAAAGGCATGACTAACCACTCGTTGAGAGGTGCAGCAATGGTGCTGAAATCTCTCACAAAACGCCTATAGAAACTAGCGAGGCCAAGGAAACTCCTCACTTGTGTGACCGTTTTGGGCTGCGGCCAACTCTCAATAGCTTCAATCTTGGCTTTATCAACTTCAATTCCCTGTTGAGTAACAACATAGCCAAGAAAAGATACTCGGTCGGTGCAAAACGTGCACTTTCCAAGGTTACCAAACAAACATGCATCACGTAGAGCAATAAAAATAGCACGTAAATGTTCCAAATGTTCCTCCAAAGATTTGCTATAAATCAATATGTCATCAAAGTTAAGTACCACAAATCGTCTGATGAAACCACGTAAAACTTCGTTCATTAACCTCATGAAAGTACTAGGTGCATTAGTTAACCCAAAAGGCATGACTAACCACTCATATAATCCAAACTTAGTTTTAAATGTTGTTTTCCATTCATCTCCCAATTTCATACGAATTTGATGGTATCCACTACGCAAATCAACTTTGGAGAATATTATAGAGCCACTCAATTCATCAAGCATAGTATAACGACGAGACAATGCATCAGCAATAACATTTTCTTTACCCTTCTTGGGTTTAATGACATAAGGGAAAGTGTCAATGAATTCAACCCATTTAGCATGTCTACGGTTCAGTTTTGCTTGACTTTTAATGTTTCAAAGATTCATGATCAGAATGTATAACAAATTACTTGGGCAATAAATAATGCTGCCATGTTTCTAAGGTACGAACAAGAGCATATAATTCTTTATCATAAGTAGAATAGTTCAGACTAGGCCCACTCAATTTTTCAGAAAAGTATGCAATAGGTTTGCCATCTTGTAATAACACACCTCCTAATCCAATTCCACTAGCATCACATTCAAGCTCAAAAGTCTTATTGAAATTAGAAAGTTGGAGTAAAGGAACATGTGTCAACTTATCTTTCAATACCGTGAAGGCTTCTTCCTATGCGGTACCCCAAACAAAAGGCACATCCTTCTTTGTAAGCTCGTTGAGAGGTGCAGCAATGGTGCTAAAATCTCTCACAAAACACCTATAGAAACCATCGAGGCCAAGGAAACTCCTCACTTGTGTGACCGTTTTGGGCTGTGGCCAACTCTCAATAGCTTCAATCTTGGCTTTATCAACTTCAATTCCCTGTGGAGTAACAACATAGCCAAGAGAAGATACTCGGTCGGTGCAAAAGGTGCACTTTCCAAGGTTACCAAACAAACGTGCATCACGTAGAGCAATAAAAACATCACGTAAATGTTCTGATGTAGGGTGGAACCCTAGATGGCCGATCTTTCACGAAAGGAGCGGATCCCTACGAGGAACACGAAGAACACGAGGGGGAAAATGAGGGGAAACACAATAGAAACACTCAACCAACAAGAAATAGATCACACATGTGCTAGATCTTCGAAACACAGAGAGATACACGATGATCCAAGGTCAACAAAGGACGATACAAAGTAACCGGTTCTTCTCCTAGAAGGAGGTCTTGATGGGGCCGCCCAAGAGGGGGGTCTTGAATCCAAGTTGATCTTCTCCGAAGAGGGGACGCAGTCTCTTTCGAGGAGGAGATCGGTATGTATGAGCGAAGCTCTATCTTGAAGTATGAGCTAAACCAACGCTAGCCCTAGCTAGGATGAATGGGGGATCTATTTATAGTCTAAGTGCAAAAGGGGGGCGAAGTGAAAGGGTACATGGGCCTCGGGCCCGAATCTGGACACAGCCAGGTACCGGACGTCCGCTGTGAACCGGTCGTCCGGTGTCTCAGGAGCTGCCGGACATCCGGTGTCCTCCGGTCGTCCGCTAGTTCTGCTCTGTGATGGGGGTGCCGGACGTCCGATAGCTCCGGACTTCCGCTGATGTTGGCTCGGGTGCTGGCGCGCCGGTCGTCTGGTCCGGACCAGACGTCCGCTCGTTCACTTCGGGTGTAGGGGCACCGGTCGTCCGGTCTGGGCCGGACATCCGCTCGCTGGGGTTCGGCTGAGGCTTTAGGCGCCGGACGTCCGGTCCCGGACGGTCGTGTGGTGGCTGGAACTTTTCCTGCATCCCTTCTTCTTCTCCGTCTTCTCATCCATCTTCCTCTTCTTCTTGTCGTTGCTCCTTAGCTTCTCCATTGTACCTGAGTATGCACAAAGTATCCATATGAGGTAGTAGCCATGCTTCATGCGCATCAAAGTGGAATTGTGAGAGGAGAGATGTCACCTCGGTTTCAAGGGCTCTTGCACGTGATCGAGTCATGGGTCCGGTAGGCATTTGATGAGACGATGGTAGGTCCATGGGGATGACCTTGGGATGCTCTGCATCATCTCCCCTCCCATGGGGAAGATCCATCCTCAGATCAAAATCTTCATCACCATGGAAAGAAGAGAGATCTTTGACGTTGAAGATGTCACTCACGTTGTACTTGTCGCGTGGAAGGTCGATCTTGTAAGCATTGTCGTTGTAGCGTGCAAGCACCTTAAAGGGTCCATCCGCTCGTGGACGAAGCTTGGATTTGCGTTCTTGTGGGAAGCGGTCCTTGCGAAGGTGTAGCCACACTTGATCACCAATGTTGAAGACCATAGGTTGCTTGTTGAAGTTGAGCTTGGTCACAAGGCTTTGAACTTGGCGCTCGATGGTGTTTCTTGTATCTTCATGCATCTTCTTGAGATGTGTCACACGCGCACTTGCGTCCAAATTGATGCGCTCTTGGTGTCGTAGAGGAAGAATATCCAATGGTGACAAAGGGTTGAATCCGTAGACGACCTCGAAAGGGGACTTGCCGGTTGTTGAGTGTCTTGCTCGGTTGTATGCAAACTCGGCGATGGGTAGACACTCCTCCCACTCCTTGATTTTCTTCTTGATGAGTACTCGAAGTAGAGCGGAGAGTGTGCGGTTTGTCACCTCCATTTGGCCGCCGGTTTGAGGATGGTATGCCGTGGAGAAGAGTAGCTTGATTCCGAGCTTGGCGCATAGAATCTTCCAAAAGTAGCTAAGGAACTTGATGTCACGGTCCGAGACGATAGTATTTGGCACTCCATGAAGGCGCAAGATTTCCCTACAAAACAAATTTGCAATATGTGAAGCATGGTCTATCTTGTTGCAAGGAATGAAATGAGACATTTTGGAGAAACGGTCCACGACAACAAAAACAGAATCCTTGCTATTTCGAGTTCTAGGCAAACCAAGCACAAAGTCCATGCTAATATCTTCCCATGGTTGGTATGGAATCGGTAGAGGCATATAGAGGCCATGAGATTGAGCTTTGGACTTAGCTTTGCGGCATGTCGAACATCGGTTGGTGAAGCGATTGACGTCCCGAAACATCTTTGGCCAAAAGTAGCTCTTCGAGAGCGTGGCGAACGTCTTATCGCGTCCAAAGTGTCCCATTAATCCTCCTCCATGCGATTCCTGCAAAAGCAATGAACGAAGGGACGACTTGGGGATGCAAAGTTTGTTAGCTCACATAAGGTAGCCGTCTTTGATGTAATAGCACTCCCATGATGTATTCGACAAACTCTTGGCATAAGGGGTGGCAAAAGTTTCATCATGCGCATACAAATCTTTGATATGCTCGAAGCCAATGACATCTAACTCGAGTTGCGTGACTAGCATGCATATGTGGGAAAGAGCATCCGCGACGATGTTTTGTTTACCCTTGATGTACTTGATGACATATGGAAAAGACTCAATGAATTCACTCCATTTAGCATGACGCTTGTTCAACTTAGTTTGACCCATGAGATACTTGAGGGTCTCATGATCGGTATGAATGATAAACTCATGGGGACGAAGGTAATGTTCCCATTCATGTAAAACGCGGACTAAAGCATATAGCTCTTTGTCATAGATGGGATAGTTGAGTTGCGCTCCGGAAAGTTTCTCACTAAAGTAAGCTATGGGGCGCTTCTCTTGCATTAACACACCTCCGATGCCATTACCGCTAGCATCGCAATGAATCTCAAAAGGCTTGTCGAAGTTGGGTAAAGCAAGCACGGGAGCATGAGTAAGCAAATTCTTAAGCTCATTGAAAGCAATATCTTGAGATGGTACCCAAACAAAAGGCGCGTTCTTCTTGCTCAAAGAATGCAAAGGTGAAGCAATGGTGCTAAAATCCTTCACAAATCTACAGTAGAAACCGTCTAAACCAAGAAAACTACGCACTTGTTGCAAATTAGTTGGTTGGGGCCAAGTTTTAATAGCATTGATCTTGGACTCATCTACATGAACACCCTTAGAAGAGACCACAAAACCCAAGAAAACGAGCTTATCAACACCAAATAGGCATTTGTCCATATTAGCATAGAGACGCTCTTTTCTAAGAGTTTGCAAAACGGTGCGGACATGGGTGACATGTTCTTGGATAGATTTGCTAAACACAAGAATGTCATCGAAGTAAACCACAACAAATATACCAATGTAAGGGCGAAAGACATGATTCATAAGGCGCATAAAAGTGCCCGGTGCTTCCAAGAGACCCATAGGCATGACTAACCACTCTTACAAACCAAACTTGGTTTTGAATGCGGTTTTCCATTCATCACCCTCTTGTATGCGGATTTGATAGTAACCACTCTTAAGATCGATTTTGGAAAATATAGTGGCACCACTAAGCTCATCTAGCATATCATCTAGGCAAGGAATGGGGTACCTATATCTAACGGTGATAGCATTGATAGGTCTACAATCGGAGCACATGCGAAAGCTACCGTCACGTTTTGGCACAAGAATGACCGGTATGGCACAAGGACTCAAACTTTCACGCACATGTCCATGGTCTATGAGATGCTTTACTTGCCTTTGTATTTCTTTGGTTTCTTCGGGGTTGACGCGGTATGGAGCTTTGTTGGGAAGCGGCACTCCGGGGATGAGATCAATTCGGTGCTCAATGCCTCGTAGTGGAGGTAGACCCGGAGGTAGCTCATCGGGGAAAACATCTTGGAATTCCTGCAATAGAGAAGATAACACCAAAGGTAGATCGTGAGAGTTGTTAGTTTGTGTGACCTCGTCCTTGCACAATAGGACATAGTGTAGGACACTTGATGGGTTCTCACACACTTCTCTCATCTCACGTTTGGTGGCAAAGAGAACTAAGTTTTTCTTGTCTCTCATCGTGGAGTCACTCAATTTGGGCTTGTGGCGCTCACTCTCTTTTTGGTGGATCGCTCTCTCTCTATTTTCTCCACGATGGGTGGCTTGCTTGTCGGCGAGCACTTGGCTTGGAGACATAGGACGTAGCACGAACTCTTTCCCTTTCATCTTGAAGCTATAGTGATTTGTACGCCCATTGTGAATGACACCTCGGTCAAATTGCCATGGCCGTCCAAGGAGGAGGTGGCAAACGGTCATCGGAAGGACATCACATTCCAATGTGTCTTCATAGGCGCCGATCTTGAAAGAGACTTGTACTCTATGCTCGACTTGTATGGTGCCGGTGTCGCTTAGCCATTGAACCTTGTAGGGGTGAGGGTGCTTCATCTTGACCAATTGGAGCTTGGAGCATAGTTCTTCACTTGCTAAGTTGTGGCAACTCCCTCCATCGATGATGACCTTGACGGATCGTCCATTGATGCCGGCCTTGTTGTGAAAGATATGGCATCTTTGATCTTCGTCTTGTTGATGTTGAAGAGTCAAGACCTTGGAGACAAGAAGAGCGGGGCTTGAATCTTCATCGCAAAAAACTTGATCATCTTCATCTTCATTGTTCACTTGTCGGTGCAAGGCCACTTGCTCAAGAGCTTCCATTTCTCCTTCACTCATGGAGTCATAGGTTCCGTCCTCATTGAGGATCATGGTGCGCTTGTTTGTGCACTCGAAGGACTTGTGGCCTCGGCCGCCGCATGTGAAGCATTTGATAGAACTTGTCTTGATGGTCTCATTGGGTGGAGTAAATGATGATGGAGCTTCCTTGAAGTTGTTTGTAGTAGGAGGACGACTTGAGCTTGTCGAAGCTTTCTTGTAGCTTGACTTGTCGCCGTTGCTTATAGAAGGCTTGGTTGAGGTAGAAGGTGTTGGAGTCATCGAAGCTTGATTGTTGGAGAGGCCATAGGACTTGGATGAGAACTTGGCATACTTGAAGTCATCTTGTACTTGCCGTTCCGCTTTGGTAGCTTGATGCACTAGCTCGATGAGGTTCGAGTATGGTTGGAAGTCGGCGATCTTCTTGATAGGATGATTGAGTCCATTCAAGAACCTTTCATAGTTTGCTCATCATCTTCTTTGACATTGGCTCATATCATGGCAATCTCCATTTCCTTGTAGTACTCTTCAACGCTCTTGGTGCCTTGCTTTAGTTGTTGAAGTTTCTTGAAGAGGTCGCGGTTGTAGTAGTTTGGCACGAATCGTGCTCTCATGACATCCTTAATTTGTGCCCAAGTAGTGATGGGTGGTTCACCTCTTGCCTCGCGGTGCTCAATGACTTGTTCCCACCAAATGAGGACATAGTCTTGGAACTCAAGGGATGCCATCGCAATCTTCTTCTCTTCTTCATAATTGTGCAAACGGAAGATCTAGTCAACTTTCAGTGCCCATGAAAGGTATTCTTCGGGATCGTTGCTTCCGTTAAACTTGGGCATGGTGAACTTGAGCTTGCCGTAGCGTTGCTCTTCATTGTGTCGGGGTCGGAGATGATGACGCCCATGTTGTAGATGATTGTCCAACTCGTGGTGCTCTTGACGAAGTTGGAAGTCTTCCTCATGTTGCTCTTGGCGAGGATTGGGTCCATTTTCTTCTTGTTCTCGATGGACTTGAGGGGGAGCTTGTCTATCTTGACGAGGCGCTTGTCTATCTGGACGAGGAGCTTGTTGATGCACACGTCTTTGATAAATTCTTTCTTGAGCTTCATCGCGAAGGGCTTCTTGATGTAGTCGAGCTTGTTGGCATCGGTCGGCTACGGCACGACTTGATTCATGAAGGGCACGTTGCGCTTCAAGTGCTTGAGCTTCACGTAGTTGTTGTTCTTGGCGTTCCGCCTCGGCGTCTTGTCCATCTTGATGTTGTCGCGCTCGCTCCTCTTGTTTGTGTTGATGTTGGCGTTGCCGTTCCCGAGCTAGCGCAAAGGCTTCTTCGGCTTGACGTCGTTGATGTTCTTGCGAGTCGGTGTCTCAAAGTGTATTGAGGTTTGCTTGACGCTCGTTGCGCGCGGCTCGACGGAGAGTGTTCGATGACGGTGTACTTGAACCGGAGATGGTGTCGTCAGAGTGTCGACTTGAACGGCTCCTGCATGAAGTGGAAGAAGAGCGGTTGAGCAACAAAGCGCTAATCTCGTCCATCCTTGCGTCGTTCTCTTGCTTGTGATCATCGAGCTTGTTGTCAAAGTAGTCCCTTGTACGTTGCTCGGAAAGTCGTAAGTCGGCGGCAACGTTGTCGATGCGTTCACTCATAGCTTGTTGCTCTTGATGCAAAGCACGCTGTGCACCAAAGAGGTGACTCTTGGTGATGAAGGAGTTCATGTCGTCGTCTTGCTCCATGAAGAGCAGGTTGGTAGAAGTACTTGGCCTATCCATCATTCCAAGACAAGTGTGAGTGGAAGAAAGGGAAGAACCAATATCAAATGTACCTTGACCGATGTTGACCATGGATCAAAGATGACTCCAATGTGTAACAAGGAAATAGAACAATTGGTACCAATTCTTGTCGATTTCTCACACCTACACAAGTAAAAGCTTATGGTGGAGCTTGGTTAGGATGGTGGCACAATTTTTAATGTGAATGTAAGCAAGATTCAATAGTGTTGGAGAAGATTCGCAAGATGCAATGTAACAAGTAGACCAAGCATATACGGTACACGGAAACACACACGCAAAAATATAAGTGGGGTTGTGCAACCAAGGGTGAGCCAAAATGTGGAATCCACAAAAATGCTCTTGTTGCACAAAACTAGAGAGACGCTAGCACGATTGCACGATAGGCGGATACAAGAACTTGTGCACAACCTACTTAGCAAAAATGCAACGACTTCTATCCCAAATATGTTTTATGCACGGTGTTGCTATGATATGATCCATGATGATCGAGTATGACAATCTTAATGTTGTATGATGCTATGGTTCTTGCTTAAAAGCTCTTTGTTTATCTTTCCTCTTTGCTTAAAAGCTTGTTTGGCTCTTTGATGTTTGAGCTCTTTTCTCATGCAATGCTTGACGAACCAATATAGCAAGTGAGTATGCGATGAAAGCTTTGTGACACAAGAGATGATACCAATATAGGCAACAATGATGTATGTATGTATGCTATGGGAAGTATGATCACTAATGTGCACAAGTTTCATTGCCGGCAATACTCAATGGCTAGTCTCGATGGGTAAGCAACGCAAAGGAGTAAGGCAATGATGGCTAACAATGTGATGGCAAGAGTGATATGTCCAATACCAAGATGAGGTTACCGATCTTGCTTCCGGTATGGTGTCAAAATGGTGGCACGAATACCAAGTCGTAGTCGAGGTGGTCGTTGTTGATGACCGGTGTTGATGACGCATCCGTGGCGAAAATGAGTGGAGGTGGTGTCGATGTCGAACCGTACCTAGATAGCCGAAACACAAAAGGATACGGTACCGCAACTCAAATTCTGAAAACCAAAGGCGACCAAAATCGTCGGAGTAGGTGGCGGTTAGATGGTGGTGTGGGTAGGGATATTGGGACGGTTTTGCGAAGTTGGAGGTGGTGTAGCGGATGATGTTGTGGAAGTAGCGGTCTTCTGGGCGCGGATGGATGTCCGGTCGCCGGTCGTCCGGTAACGTCGGACGTCCGGTGCTTCCTGGGTCGCCGGACGTCCGGTGATGTGACGGTCGTCCGGTGGTTGGGGTCAACGCGAGATTTTAGATCCGGGAGGTGATTTTGGGGGGAATATGGGGAATTTGGGAGGGATTTCGAGGTGGAGGTGGTGGGGGAGGGCTAGTTCTACTTGCAACACAACAAATTCATGGATCAAAACCAACAAAACATCATCACAACTCACAAAACACAAGAAAAATTTGGGGCTATTTTTGGTGGGGATTTCCGGATTAGGACGAAAAACAAAAAAATTAGGCTAGCAACACAACGGGGAGGCTCCGAAATCATGATCAACGTGGATCTAGATACCAAGATGATGTAGGGTGGAACCCTAGATGGCTGATCTTTCATGAAAGGAGCGGATCCCTACGAGGAACACAAAGAACACGAGGGGGAAAACACAAGAGAAACACTCAACCAACAAGAAATAGATCACACATGTGCTAGATCCTCGAAACACAGAGAGATACACGATGATCCAAGGTCAACAAAGGATGATACAAAGTAACCGGTTCTTCTCCTAGAAGGAGGTCTTGATGGGGCGGCCCAAGAGGGGGGTCTTGAATCCAAGTTGATCTTCTCCGAAGAGGGGCCGCAGTCTCTCTTGAGGAGGAGATCGGTATGGATGAGCGAAGCTCTATCTCGAAGTATGAGCTAAACCAACGCTAGCCCTAGCTAGGATGAATGGGGGGTCTATTTATAGTCTAAGTGCAAAAGGGGGCCGAAGTGAAAGGGTACATGGGCCTCGGGCCCGAATCTGGGCGCAGCCAGGTACCGGACGTCCGCTGGGGACCGGTCGTCCGGTGTCTCAGGAGCTGCCGGACGTCCGGTGTCCTCCGGTCGTCTGTTGGTTCTGCTCTGTGATGGGGGTGCGGGACGTCCGGTAGCTCCGGACTTCCGCTGATGTTGGCTCGGGTGCTGGTGCGCCGATCGTCCGGTTCGGACCGGACGCCCGCTTGTTCGCTTCGGGTGCAGGGGCACTGGTCGTCCGGTCTGGGCCGGACATCCGCTCGCTGGGGTTCGGCTGAGGCTTCAGGCGCCGGACGTCCGGTCCCGGCCAGTCGTCCGGTGGCTGGGACTTTTCCTGCATCCCTTCTTCTTCTCCGTCTTCTCGTCCATCTTCCTCCTCTTCTTGTCCTTGCTCCTTAGCTTCTCCATTGTACCTGAGTATGCACAAAGTATCCATATGAGGTCGTAGCCATGCTTCCTGCACATCGAAGTGGAATTGTGAGAGGAGAGATGTCACCTCGGTTTCAAGGGCTCTTGCACGTGATCGAGTCATGGGTCCGGTAGGCACTTGATGAGAAGATGGTAGGTCCATGGGGATGACCTTGGGATGCTCCGCATCATGTTCCAAATGTACCTCCAAAGATTTGCTATAAATCAATATGTCATCAAAGTAAACTACCACAAATCGTCCAATGAAAGCACGTAAAACTTCGTTCATTAACCTCATGAAAGTACTAGGTGCATTAGTTAACCCAAAAGGCATGACTAACCACTCATATAATCCAAACTTAGTTTTAAATGTTGATGGTATCCACTACGCAAATCAACTTTGGAGAATATTGTAGAGCCACTCAATTCATCAAGCATATCATCTAGCCTAGGAATAGGATAACGATAACGAATAGTAATATTATTAATGCCTCTACAATCAACGCACATACGCGACGTACCATCCTTTTTCGGCACTAAAATGATAGGAACAGCACAAGGACTAAGGGATTCGCGTATATAACCTTTGTCGAGCAGTTCTTGTACTTGACGCATAATCTCCTTCGTCTCCTCTGGATTGGTACGGTATGGTGCACGGTTGGGTAATGATGCACCGGGTATTAAGTCAATTTGATGCTCAATCCATCGAATAGGTGGTAATCCCGGTGGCACGTCTTGTGGAAAGACGTCAGCGAACTCCTGCAAAATGTTAGTGACAGCAGGAGGAAAGAGGAAGGCACGTCCTCGAATGAAAATAATGCCTCTTTGCACACAAAAGCATAGCAAACAGATTTGCTAAAATCTGGATCATCAATATCAGATTCGGTGGCAAGTAAACATGCACTTTCCAATTTAATTTCAGAAGCAACACTAGATTGTTTATAATTAGGCTGCATTTGTTGCTCAAATTCTATTGCCACAATCTGATTTTCACTCTTATTTTTCTCCTGTTTTGCTTTACTTGCTCTATTAATATCATCTTTCAAAATGGAATCAGGAGTCATAGGAAGCAAAGTAATATTTTTATCCTTATGAACAACAGTATACTGATTGTTTCTACCATGGTGTACAGAATTTTTATCAAATTGCCATGGTCGACCAAGTAATAAGGAACATGCTTGCATAGGTACCACATCACAATCAACATAATCAACATATGTAGAGATACTAAAATGCACACGAACAATACGTGTTACCTTAACCTTGCCGCTGTTGTTGAACCATTGGATGTAGTAAGGATGTGGATGTGGTCTTGTGGTGAGAGATAGCTTCTCCACCATCTCCATGCTAGCCAAGTTATTGCAGCTCCCTCCATCTATGATGACGCGAACTGAACGTTCCTTCACAACTCCCTTTGTATGGAACAAATTATGCCTCTGATTTTGCTCAGCTTGTGTAAACTGCACACTCAAAACACGTTGAGCAACTAAACATTCATACCTGTCAGCATCTTTAGCAGCCATGTATTGCGTCTAATGATCAGAATCATCTCCACCGTGTTCATCACGTGTAATAAGAGCCAAAGTCTCCTCATCATAGTCACTAGCGGACTCATACCCACCATCCTCAGTAGCAATCATCACACGCTGAGATTGGCATTCTCTCACCAAATGTCCTCTTCCCTTACAACGACGAAAAATAATATCACTTGTGTGCCCTATTGATGCCATGGAAGAAGAAGAGCTCTGCGCAGGTCCAACAGGTGTGCTCTTGGCAGATAGTGGTGGTTGTGCCTGCTTTCTTGTATCACGGCTGGAGGTGGCACCTGATGGAGGTGCTGGTGGAGTGGAAGTAGAGGATGCACGTGGTGTCCATGATGAAGATCGACCTGCAAAAAAGTTAGTTCGCGCCAATGCCTGTCGATCCTGCACTTCACGTTCAGCTTTACAAGCAAGATGGAATAAATGAGTGATATTATTATACTCCTTATACTCTAGGATGGTCTGAATCTCTCTATTTAATCCACCCATAAAACGTGCAAGCATAGCTTCATTCTCCTCAATAATACCACATCTAATCATGCCAGTTTGTAATTCCTGATAATATTATTCTACAAAAAAATTTCCTTGTCTTAAACGCTGCAATTTTTGAAGTAATTCACATTGATAATATGGTGGAACCCAACGAGTACGCATAGCAGTTTTCAAAGCAGCCCAAGTAGCTGGAATAGGGTATAATCTACAATGCTCAGATCACCAAACACATGCAAAACTAGTGAATGCACAAACAGCAGCAGGAACACGTCTCTCCTCGGGATATTGTAAACATGTAAATCATTGTTCAGTTTCTAACTCCCAAGTAAGATATATATCAGGAACATATCTACCCTCAAATGGTGGAATATTCAATTTTAGTTTAGGGAGATGGTCATGATCTCGTACCTGAGGGTGAGCCCTACCATTGCCATTATTTGCATGTGGACGACCTGGTGGTTGCTGTGCTGGTGGTGGCACGTAGTTCTGATTTTGATCAACCTCATCCTCGTAATCTCCGGCAAAATCCTCCTCCTCCGCATCAGCAGCAGGAGCCACAGAAGTATCAACAGCAGCACCAACAGTTTGGCCAGGTGCAAGAGGGAGATGGCTCGCTCGGCGGAGGGCTGTTTCACGATGTGTAGGTAGTCGTTGTTGTTGTTGTTGTTGTAGAGGTGCGTTAGGTGCAGCCGGTGGTGGTGGTGGAAGACGCGCGAGCAATTCATTAAACCTGTTATCGAGCTTTGTTTCGAACGTCTTCTCCATGCCATCTATCTTCTCCATGGCCTCTTCAAATCTGTTTAGCACATCTTGCACCTGTCCACTCATCATTTGCTGAAATTTATCATGCAACTCCTTATTCGTCATGTTCTCCCAGGCAGTCTCGTCGGCTTGTGATCCTGCCATGGTTAGCAACAATAGAAACACACAAGAATATGATCCTACAGACTACTTACAAGAGGTGGTGGTGGTGTCACAAATCCGTCAAGCAAATCTCAAATTCTTACTAGTTCTTACCCAGCAGCAGGCGGTGATCGGCAACCGTCATAGTCAAAACTCTCAAAGCTTGGATAGAGCGATTACCAGGGAGAGTCAAACGCACGACGTAGATGTATGTGGAGCTGGGAAGGCTTATAATATATATAGTCTAGGTGACGAAAGGGTACACGGGCCTCGGCCCAAGTGGCTGCGCGCAGGCAGGGCCGGAAGTTCCAGGCACCGGAGGTTCCGGGGAGGGTCCGGTCTAACCATAGAGTTGGCGCGGTGGAGATGTGTTGGCATTCGGGGCCGGAAGGTCCAAGCAGGCCGGAGGTTCCGGGCGCCGGAAGGTCCGGGACGGGGTCCGGGCTAACCCGAGAGTTGGCACGCCTAGGCTGGTCGAAGTCATCGGCGGCCGGAAGCTCCGGGTCGGCCGAAAGGTCCGGGGGCCGGAAGTTCCGGGCTCTAGCCGGAGGTTCCGGGCTGTCCAGAGTGTTGACGCATGTCTCTTTTTCTACCGTCCTTGGCTCCGAGTCTTGAGCGGTGTACGTGATGACACATAGTATCTCGGACTTTGGCAGTAGCCATGTCTCACTTGAAGAGGGGGAAAACTCAAGTAGGAGTGACGTCACCTCGGATTGAATAGCACGTGTCCTAGCCCTTGTCATTGGTGCACTTGGAGCTTGGATAGTTGACGTGGTGTCCATGGCGATGGTCGTGGGATGCTCCGCATCAAAACAAAGT
Source organism: Triticum urartu (assembly GCF_003073215.2). NCBI lineage: Eukaryota > Viridiplantae > Streptophyta > Magnoliopsida > Poales > Poaceae > Triticum > Triticum urartu. Next base: position 135,982,535 of record NC_053022.1, read on the forward strand.
GATGTAGGGTAGAACCCTAATCGCCCGATCTTTCACGAAAGGAGCGGATCCCGCGAAGAACACGAGGGGAAAACGAGGGAAATCACGAGGGGAAACACGAGAGAATCACTCAACTAACAAGAAATAGTCACACATGTGCTAGATCCTCGAGTACATAAAGTAAGATACATGATCCATGATCAACTAGGGATGATACACGGTAACCGGTCTTCTCCGTGAGGAGGTCTTGAAGTTCTTCTCCAAAAGGAGGTCCTGAATCCAAAGGGATTTTCTCCGAAGAGGCCGCAGTCTCTCACGAGGAGTAGATCCGATGTGGATTCAAGCCCCCTTTCTAAGGGAAGATCCCCCCGTGGATTCAAGACCTCCTCACGGAGAAGACCGGCTACCCTTGTATCGTCCTTAGTTGTCCGTGGATCGTGTATCTCCTCTTATGTATTCGAGGATCTAGCGCATGTGTGATTGTTCTTGTTGGTTTGAGCGTTCTCTTGTGTTCCCCTCGTGATTTTCCCCTCGTTTTCCTCCTCGTGTTCTTCACGTTCTTCGCAGGATCCGCTCCTTTCGTGAAAGATCGGGCCACTAGGTTTCTAGCCTACAGCATCTTGGTATCATGAGTGATGCGGAGCATCCCACGACCATCCCCATGGATGCCACCTCAACTATCCAAGCTGCAAGTGGACAAATAACAAGGGCTAGGGCACGTGCTATTCAATCCGAGGTGACATCACTCCTACTTGAGTTTTCCCCCTCTTCAAGTGACACATGGCTACTGCCTAAGTCCGAGATACTATGTGTCATCAGGTACAATGCTCAAGACTTAGAGCCGAGGACTGTAGAAGAAGAGACATGCGTCAACACTCTGGACAGCCCGAAACTTCTGGCCCCGGACCTTCCGGCCGACCCGGAGCTTCCGGCGGCCGATGACTTCGACCAGCCCAGGCGTGCCAACTCTCGGGTTAGACCGGACCCTGTCCCAGACCTTCCAGCGCCCGGAACCTCTGGCCTGCCTGGACCTTCCGGCCCCTGGATGCCAGCACATCTCCACCGCGCCAACTCTCTGGTTACGCCGGACCCTCCCCGGAACCTCCACTGCCCGGAACTTCCGGCCTAGCCTAGAACTTCCGGCCCTGCCTGCGCGCAGCCACTTGGGCCGAGGCCCGTGTACCCTTTCGTCACCTAGACTATATATACTCTATCACGTATGACTTTCTAGGGTTAGCGTTGGTTTAGCTCATACTCAGAGATAGAGCTTCGCTCATCCATATCGGATCTACTCCTTGAGAGAGACCGCGACCCCTCTTCGGAGAAGATCCACCGTGGATTCAAGACCCCTTTGCGGGAAGATCCCCTTGTGGATTCAAGACCTCCTCACGGAGAAGAAATGGCTACCCTTGTATCGTCCTTAGTTGTCCGTGGATTCATGTATCGTTCTATGTACCCGAGGATCTAGCACATGTGTGACTTGTTCTTGTTAGTTTGAGTGTTCCTCTTGTGTTTCCCCTTTTGTTTTCCCTCGTTTCCCTCCTCGTGTTCTTCGCGGGATCCGCTCCATTCGTGAAAGATCGGGCGATTAGGTTTCCACCCTACATCATCTTGGTATCTAGAGCAAGGTTGATCACGATTTCGGAGCCTCCCCGTTGTGTTTCTAGCCTAATTTTGTTGTTTTTTGTCCTAATCCAAAAATCCCCACCAAAAATAGCCCCAAATTTTTTTTCTGATTTGTTCATGTGTTGAGATTTTGTTGGTTTTGATCCTGAATTTTGGGTGTGGCTCGTAGATCTAGCCTCCCCACCCTTCTTTTCCTCCAACTTCTTCTTTTTTCCCCTTCGGATTTGGGCTTTTCCCCAAGTTTTTCCGCCCAAATCCATGATCCCGACGTCTCTGTTCTTGGCAGAATCACGACCACCGGAACTTCCGGTCCAGCCCGGACATTCCGGCCCCCGGACCTTCCGGCCTTCCCCGGAACCTCCGGACCCCAGACCCTCCGTCTTGCCCGGAACTTCGGCTTTGACAGAAAGTTCGCACTACTTCCACAACTCCACCCAATTTTCCACCAAATTTTGTTCCGGTGCTCACCATATACCATATATACTTCCGCATACCTCCACTCCTTCTGCGTAACCCAACTATTTTTGGACCGTTTCACTCTCCGACACAATTGCTACTTTGAGGTTTGAGAATTTGAGTTGCGGTACTGTATCCTTTTGTGTTTCGGCTATCTAGGTACGGTTCGACATCGACATCACCGCTGCTCATCTTCGCCACAGACGCGTCATCAACAACGACTACCTCGACTACAACTTGGTATTCGTGCCACCATTTTGACACCATAACGGAAGCAAGACCAGTAACCTAATACTGGTATTGGACATATCATTCTTGCCATTACATTGATAGCCATCATAGCCTTACTCCTTTGCATTGCTTACCCATCGAGACTAGCCATTGAGTATTGCCGGCAACGAGACTTCTGCACATTATTGATCATACTTCCCATAGCATACATACATCATTGTTGCATATCTTGGTATCATCTCTTGTGTCACAAAGTTGTCATCGCATACTCATTTGCTCTCTTGGTTCGTCAAGCATTGGATAAGAAAAGAGCTCAAACATCAAAGAGCCAAACAAGCTTTTAATCAAAGAGGAAAGATAAGTCCAGAGCTTTTAAGCAAGAACCATAGCATCATACAACATTAAGATTGTCATACTCGATCATCTTGGATCATATCATAGCAACACCTTGCATACAAAGTATTTGGGATGGAAGTCGTTGCATTTTTGCTAAGTAGGTTGTGCACAAGTTCTTGTATCCGCCTATGGTGCAATCGTGCTAGCATCTCTCTAGTGTTGTGCAACAAGAGCATTTTTGTGGATTCCACATTTTGGCTCACCCTTGGTTGCACAACCCCACTTATCTCTTTGCACGTGTGTTTCCGTGTACCTTATATGCTTGGTCTACTTGTTACATTGCATCTTGCGAATCTTTTCCAACATTATTGAAAGCTCACTTACAATTGCATCAAATTTTCTGCCACCATCCTAACCAAGCTCCACCAAAAGCTTTTACTTATGTAGGTGTGAGAAACTGACAAGAACTCGTACCAATTGTGCTATTTCCTTGTCCTACATTGGAGTGATCCTCGATCAACTTTCAACTTCGGTCAAGGTACATTTGGTACTCGTTCCTCTCTTTCTACCACTCACATTTGTCTTGGAATGATGGATAGGCCAAGTACTTCTACCAACCCACTCTTCATGGAGCAAGATGACGACATGAACTCCTTCGTCACCAAGAGTCACCTCTTTGGTGCACAACGTGCTTTGCATCAAGAGCAACAAGCGATGAGTGAACGCATCGACAACCTTGCCGCCGACTTGCGTCTTTCCGAGCAACGTACAAAGGACTACTTCGACCACAAGCTCGACGATCACAAGCAAGAGAATGACGCAAGGATGGACGAAATTCGTGCTTTGTTGTTCAACAGCTCGTCTTCCACTTCAAGAAGGATCCGTTCAAGCCGCCACTCCGACTTCACCCTCTCCGGCTCAAGTACACCGACATCGAACACAAGCCGCGCGCGCCGACCATCAAGCAAGCCTCAATCCCCTAAGAGACACCGACTCCCAAGAGCACCTACAATGTCAAACTCAAGAAGCCTTTGCGCTTGCACGAGAATGGCAACGTCAACGCCAAAATGAAGAGGAAGAGCGAGCGCGTCTACACCAAAATGCCCAAGATGCTGAGGCACAACATCAAGCACAACAACTCCGTGACACTCAAGCACTTGCGGAGCAACAAGCTCTACGCGATTCGAGTCGAGCCATTGCTGACGAAGCCGACAAGACCGTGAACAAGAAGAAGCACATCGCGAAGAAATTCAAGAACAAAGATTTCACACTCGCGTGCATCATCAAGTTCCTCTTCGAGCTCGCGAAGATCCTCCACAAGCTCGCCAACACCATCAAGTTCATTGAGAGCATGAAGACAATGGAAATCCTCCACGACAAGAGCAACATGAGGATAACAACCCTCCGTGTCAAGAGTACCACGAGTTGAACAATCATCTACAACATGGGCGTCATCATCCCCGACCCCAACACAATGAAGAGAAATGCTATGGCAAGCTCAAGTTCACCATGCCCAAGTTCAATGGAAGCAATGATCCCGAAGAGTACCTTTCATGGGCATTGAAAGTTGACAAGAATTTCCGTTCGCACAATTATGTCGAAGAGAAGAAGATCACAATGGCATCCCTTGAGTTCCAAGACTATGTGCTCATTTGGTGGGAACAAGTCATTGAGCGCCGAGAGGCAAGAGGTGAACCACCCATCACTACTTGGGCGCAAATGAAGGATGTCATGAGAGCATGCTTCGTACCTACCTACTAGAACCGCGATCTCTTCAAGAAAGTCCAACAACTCAAGCAAGGAACCAAGAGCGTTGAAGAGAACTACAAGGAGATGGAGATTGCCATAATACGAGCCAATGTCACGGAAGATGATGAGCAAACAATGGCACGTTTCTTGAATGGACTCAATCATCCTATAAAGAAGATCGTCGACTTCCAACCATACTCAAATCTCATCGAGCTAGTGCACCAAGCTACCAAAGCGGAACGCCAAGTGCAAGATGATTTCAAGTATGCCAAGTTCTCATCCAAGTCCTACGGCTTCTCCAATAACCAAGCTTCAACGACTCCAACAGCGACTACAAGACCTTCTACTTCCACCATCGACAAGTCGACTTCCAAGAAAGCTTCGCCAACTGCAAGCAACCCTACTACGAGCAACTTCAAGCTGAGAGCTTCTTCATTATCAACCCCAACCGATGAGACCATCAAGACGAGTTCCTTCAAGTGTTTCACTTGCGGAGGCCGAGGCCACAAGTCCTACGAGTGCACCAACAAGCGAACCATGGTCTTCAACGACGATGGCACGTATGACTCCATGAGCGACGGTGAAATGGAAGCCCTCGAGCACGTCGCCATGCACCGCCAAGTGAACAACGAAGAAGAACAAGTATTTTGTGATGAAGACTAGAGTCCCGCACTTGTTGTCTCCAAAGTCTTGACTCTCCAACATCACCAAGAAGAAGACCAACGATGCCACATATTCCACACCAAGGCCGGCATCAATGGACGATCCGTCAAGGTCATCATTGATGGAGGGAGTTGTCACAATCTCGCCAGTGAAGAACTTTGCTCCAAGCTCCAATTACCCAAGACGAAGCATCCACATCCATACAAAGTGCAATGGCTTAGTGATTCCGGCACTATCCAAGTCGAGCACCGAGTACAAGTCTCCTTCAAGATCGGCGCCTACGAAGACACCTTGGAGTGCGACCTCGTTCCAATGAACGTTTGTCATCTTCTCCTTGGACAGCCATGGCAATTCGATAGAGGAGTCGTCCACAACGGCCGAACGAACCACTACATCTTCAAGATGAAGGGCAAGGAGTACATCCTCCGTCCAATGTCGCCAAGTCAAGTGATCGCCGACAAGTAAGCCCCCCATTGTGGAGATCATTGTGAGAGAGCGAGCCACCAAAACGAGAGTGAGCGCCACAAGCCAAAATCGAGTGCCTCCACGATGAGCGAAAACAAGAACCTAGTTCTATTTGCCACCAAACGTGAGACGAGAGAAGTGTGTGAGAACCCATCTAGTGTCCTACACTACGTCCTCGTGTGCAAGGACAATGCACCACAAACTAACACCTCTCACACTCTTCCTCTAGTGTTGTCTTCTCTTTTGCAGGAATTTCAAGATGTTTTCCCCGATGAGCTACCTCCGGGACTACCTCCACTTCGAGGCATTGAGCACCGCATCGACCCCATCCCCGGAGCGCCACTTCCAAACAAAGCTCCCTACCGCGTCAACCCCGACGAAACAAAAGAAATACAAAGGCAAGTAAAGCATCTCCTAGACCATGGACATGTGCATGAAAGTTTGAGCCCTTGTGCCATTTCGGTCATTCTTGTGCCAAAACGTGATGGTAGTTTTCGCATGTGCTCCGATTTTAGACCTATCAATGCTATCACCGGTCGCTATAGGTATCCCATTCCATGCCTAGATGATATGCTTGATGAGCTTAGCGGTGCCACTATATTTTCTAAAATTGATCTTAAAAGTGGTTACTATCAAATCCGCATATAAGAGGGTGATGAATGGAAAACCGCCTTCAAAACCAAGTTTGGTTTGTATGAGTGGTTAGTCATGCCTATGGGTCTCTCGGAAGCACCGGGGCACTTTTATGCGCCTTATGAATCATGTATTTCTCCCTTACATTGGTATATTTGTTGTGGTTTACTTCGATGACATTCTTGTGTTTAGCAAATCTATTATAGAGCATGTCACCCATGTCCGCACCATTTTGCAAACTCTTAGAGAAAGAGCGTCTAAAGGGAGTCCTGGATTAGGGGGTGTCCGGGTAGCCGGACTATACCTTCAGCCGGACTCCAGGACTATGAAGATACAAGATTGAAGACTTCGTCCCGTGTCCGTATGGGACTTTCCTTGGCGTGGAAGGCAAGCTTGGTGATGCGGATATTTGGATCTCCTACCATTATAACCGACTTTGTGTAACCCTAACCCTCTCCGGTGTCTATATAAACCGGAGGCTTTTAGTCCGTAGGACAACATCATCATACAACAATCATACCGTAGGCTAGCTTCTAGGGTTTAGCCTCCTTGATCTCGTGGTAGATCTACTCTTGTACTATCCATATCATCAATATTAATCAAGCAGGACGTAGGGTTTTACCTCCATCACGAGGGCCCGAACCTGGGTAAAACATCGTGTTCCTTGCCTCCTGTTACCATCCGGCCTAGACGCACAGTTCGGGACCCCCTACCCGAGATCCGCCGGTTTTGACACCGACATTGGTGCTTTCATTGAGAGTTCCTCTGTGCCGTCGCAATCAGGAAGGATGCCTCTTCCCGTCTTTAAAGACGGCGCCGTTACTAAGGGAGCCTTGGCTGTCGGCCAAACTCTCCCGCTAGGCGGTTTTCCCATGACCGCCTGTTCTGCCGTTGCGCCGACGGTGACCTCTCGGGTTATCAAAAGCAATCTTCACGTCAGCTCGGAACTCGTCGAGCAGTTAGATCCAATGGTGCTCTCTTCCGTAAACGAGCTCTTGGATCGCATCGCCGCCTTGGGGGTCACTATGGATTATGACCAGGTTGGGCTTAAACCCCATCTAAGAGAAATTAATTCTCCCCAAGTCAGCCATCATGTTGCCGTGGTAGAGACACAGTGTGGCGACTCTTCATCTATCTTAAGGACTAGCTACGTACGGATTCCCGATCCCTCCAAGCCGGATACCCGCAGAGGGGAGGATGTAACTCAAGACCTGAACTTGGAATCAGGCAACGGGCTAGATTCACTGGACAACATACAAGAATCCAAACTTCAGAGTTCGGAAACTCCTTGGCCTCTGAGTCTTAGATTGGGTGAAGTTCTGGACTTAATTCCACCCACCCACCCGAACATAAGCGATCTATCCCAAATCAGGCAAAAGCCCGAAGAAACAATACATCATTACTGGGCAAGGTTCCTCCTGGTTATGAACAGGATAAAGGACTGCCGCGAGGAAGACGCAATCTCAATCTTCTGCAATAATTGCACCGACAAGGGAATCCTCAATGCCACAGGTCGTCGTGATCTTACATGCTTCGCTGACTTGGCGACCATAGTACAAAAGTACTGTGCGATGGAAAGCGCCCGGAAAACTGAAACTAAATTTTGGGACAATCCGGCCCTGAATAGAAACCTCGTCCGAAATAAAAGGGTGCATCATCATCAGACACCCAGGTTGAAAACCAAAAAATCAAAACCCTCTACAGGGCATGGAACCGTACTGGAGGGATGGCTTAATGGACCCTGTAAAATTCATAGTACAGAGGATGCCACACCAACTCATAGCCTTAGAGCATGTTGGAGATACTGTGGCAGGTGGCCAAAAGGGGCGAAGATCTCCTAATTCCGGAGGCCGCAGAAAGCCACCTCAGGGACTCCAGTATAGTCTTAACAGTCTTCGAGACTTTCGCATCAAATAATATGCGAAAAAGAACACTCCGTAGTCTCGCCGAAGTCTATCAAGTAGCAACAATAAACCCATGGAGTGACACGGCTATTAATTTTAATGCTAGTGATGAACCTAAATTCCGAACAGCTCGAGCACCAGCCGCATTGGTACTCAGTCCTATAGTGGACGGCTTTCGCCTCACCAGGGTACTCATGGACGGAGGCAGCGGATTGAACCTCATTTATGAGGAAACCCTTCAAAAAATGGAAATAGACTGGAACCGCATTGAGCGAAGCAGCACAACCTTTAGAGAAATAATCCCCAGTCGGGAAGCGCGCTATACAGGAAAAATCACACTAGATGTGGTGTTCGGCACGCTGGATAATTATAGGTCCGAAGAGGTCACATTCCAAGTGGCCCCGTTCAGTAGCGGACACCACGCTCTGCTGGGGCGGGAAGCGTTTACAATCTTCCAAGCAATACCCCATTACGGGTACATGAAGCTCAAGATGCCCAGGCCGAACGGAATCATCACTCTCGCTAGTGATCCGGACATAGCACTCCGCGCCGAAAACAAGACAGCCGCATTGGCCCTTGAGGCACTGTCCGAAGCCCTAGCGGCTGAGGAACTAACTATGCTGCGCTCCACGGTAAACAGGGACGATGTGATACTCGACAAAAGATCCAAGTCCACCTCCTTCAAACCAGCGGATGAAATAGTCAAATTCTAGGTCCATCCAACGGACCCCAATAAAACAGCTTCCATTGGGGCATGATTAAACCCCGATGTAGACGCCGCACTGTGAGAATTCCTACGGGAGAACTGGGACATCTTTGCCTGGCACCCTTCAGACATGCCAGGAATCCCACGCAGGCTGGCCGAACACAGCTTAAATATCCTAAAAGGATTCAAACCTGTCAAACAAGCCCTTCGGCATTTCTCTAAGCCCAAGAGACAGGCAATGAGAGAGGAGCTAGCCAAACTATTGGAGGCCGGATTCATCAGAGACATAAAACATCCGGATTGGCTAGCAAACTTGGTGATGGTACCAAAGAACGACAAATCCTGGCGCCTGTGCGTTGACTTCAAAGACCTTAACAAGGCTTGCCCAAAGGATCCCTTCCCCCTCCCCCGCATCGATCAAATTATCGACGCCACTGCAGGACACGATTCGTTGTGCTTCCTCGACGCATACTCCGGTTACCATCAAATCAAGATGGCCGAGTCAGACCAAGCCGCAACGGCATTCATCACCCCATACGGCCCATTCTGCTTCAACACAATGCCTTTCGGTCTCAAAAATGCCGGCGCAACATATCAGCGCATGATTCAGACATGTCTGGCAAACCAGATCGGCAAAACAGTAGAGGCATACCTGGATGATGTGGTCATAAAAACAAGACATGTCGAATCTCTAGTAGACGACTTGAGGCTTACATTTGACAACCTCCGAGCATATGACATCAAGCTAAATCCGGAAAAATGCATTTTCGGCGTTCCAGCCGGAAAGCTCTTGGGCTTCATTGTATCCGGTAGAGGAATCGAAGCAAATGCAGCCAAGATCCGAGCTTTGTCACAATTGGATATCCCAAAGGACCTCAAACAAATACAAAAATTAACCGGATGCGTGGCGGCTCTAAGCCGCTTTATCTCCCGTTTGGGAGAAAAGGCGCTACCCCTCTATCGCCTCCTTCGGCGCACCGAACACTTCGAGTGGATGGATGCCGCCACGGCCGGACTCGAGGAAATAAAAGCCATATTGGCGACAAACCCTGTCCTGGCCGCGCCAAACATCGGTGAACCAATGCTATTGTACATTGCAGCAACCCATCAAGTTGTCAGCACAGTACTCGTCGTCGAGCGGGAAACGGACGGACACAAATTCCCCCTTCAAAAGCCGGTTTAATATGTGTCCACTGTCCTCACCCCATGCAAATCACGGTACCCACATTATCAAAAGAATGCATATGCGGTATTCATGGCATCCCGGAAGCTATGACATTACTTTCAAGAGTGTTCAATCACAGTAGCATCGGAAGTACCACTCAACGATATTATAAACAACCATGACGCAACGGGCCGGATTGCAAAATGGGCCATTGAGCTCCTCCCATTCGACATAACTTATAGGCCACGGCGAGCTATCAAGTCGCAAGTTTTGGCCGACTTCGTCACAGAATGGACGGAGGCTGAACTCCCTAAAGAGTACGGCACATATTCAAACTGGATCATGCACTTCGACGGTTCCAAAATGTTGGCCGGACTAGGGGCCGGCGTCGTTTTGACGTCCCCCACAGGAGACACAGTTCAATATGTACTCCAGATTATGTACACGGACTCCAATAATGCAGCCGAATATGAGGCCCTTTTACATGGTCTCCGGATGGCAGTATCCATGGGCATTCAACGCCTAGATGTGCGCGGGGATTCGAACCTTGCGATATCCCAAATAAATGGAGACTTCAATGCCAAGGATCCAAAAATGGCAGCTTACCGCAACGCTGTCCTCAAACTGTTAGCTCGGTTTGAGGGGCTCGAATTTCACCATATAGCCCGAGAAAAAAATCAGGCGGCAGACGTCCTGGCACGCATCGGCGCAAAACGCGATGCGGTCCCCCCCAACATCTTCCTGGAAAGGCTGTTCAAGCCATCCGTAGTATGGGATGGGGAACATGGCAATATTAGCCCGGACCCAACCGCACTGTCTGACGCCGAACAATCTGACATAATCGGAAGCTCTGCCAATGAAATCACAACCTCAGCCCACGTACTAATGGCCGTTATTGCCCCATGGACAGAACCATTCCTAGCCTACCTTACTAGGCAGGAACTCCTAGAGGACCAAAACGACGCACGCTGTATAGTGTGGCGATCTAAAGCCTATAAAGTCCATGAGGGAGAACTTTATAAAAAAAGCACTACCGGAGTCCTTCAAAGGTGCATCTCCGAAGAGGAAGGGCAGAACCTGTTGGCTGAAATTCATGCCGGACTCGGTGGCCATCACGCCGTAGCCCGGTCCCTTGTAAGCAAGGCTTTCCGTACAGGCTTTTATTGGCCGACGGCCCGGGCGGACGCTCAGGACTTGGTCCAACGATGCGTCGGTTGCCAGCTTTTTGCAAACCAAAGCCATATGCCACCCACCGCCCTCCAAACTATCCCCATCACTTGGCCTTTCGCGGTCTGGGGGCTTGACATGGTGGGACCCCTTAAAGGCGGAACCTACAAGAAAAAATACTTACTGGTCATGGTGGATAAGTTCACCAAATGGATAGAAGCCAAGCCTGTTAAGACGGCCGAATCCGGACCTGTGATAGACTTTATATCCGGGGTCATACACCGTTATGGCGTCCCCCACAACATCATCACCGATAACGACACGAACTTTATGGTCGATGAGGTAAAACTCTGGTGCAAAAACATGGGCATCAAGCTCGATTGTGCTTCCGTCTATCACCCACAAACTAACGGTCAGGTCGAACGTGCAAATGTTCTCATCATGAGCGGCATCAAACCCAGATTAGTGCGGTCCCTCAAGGAATATAACACGCACTGGGTAGAGGAGCTCGACTCCGTACTCTGGGGGCTGCGGACCACGCCGAATCGCACCATCGGATACACACCATTTTTTATGGTGTACGGCGCAGAGGCAGTCTTGCCCTGCGACATAATTCATGACTCACCTCGAGTGTGCTTGTATGAAGAAAGGGAAGCCGAGCTTGATCGGCAGGACAGTTTGGACGCCTTAGAGGAGGAGTGCGACGTGGCAAAAGCCCGTTCCGCATTCTATCAACAGCAGGCTCGAAGATATCAAAGCAGAGAAATGCGGGCCAAAAACTACAACGTTGGCGAATTAGTTCTACGCCTGCCGGACAAGAAAAAGGACAAGCTGAAGCCCAAGTGGGAAGGTCCCTTCATAATCGACCAAGTCCTGACTGGTGGAGCATACCGCCTGCGAGATGCGTCGGATAACCGACTCGAGTCGAACCCATGGAACGCAGCCCGTCTCCGAAGATTCTATGCCTAGCGCCGGACTCTGTGTTTGTCTCCTTCCTCTGTCCATTTTTTACATTTTCTGTCTTACAATTCTCTCCTTCCCCTCTTTTATTTTATTGCCCTTAAAGGCTCCTCAAGTGACGTGCTACTCGCGCTCATTAAACCTGGGGGCTTCTTTAACAGAAGCTTATTTACACGGGCTTCACGCCCACCACATGTGGCAAACTTCTCCATGTACCTTTTCTTCACCATTATATGCATCGATATGACTTAAGTTTTGGCCAAGCTGGGTTGCCTGGCTTCTGTGCTTACCCCTATGTTCCCGATGGTTCGGCTAGGTGGTAAAGGGAGCACCTCTGCGATTGTTACTGCCGGATCAGCCGGATGTGTACCTCAGACTGGGTGAAGCCGAAAGCTAGCGTTCTTAAGGGAATATTCGGTCGGTGAACTAAAAGATGACCTTTTTTACTTATTTATATATATGGACCCAGATGATTTTCCTGCGTTTGCAATCCGGACATGCAGTTTAGGGCATGCCTCCCAGAGAAAGGAACCCCTAACGGAACTATTCTCTCTGGAAGATGTTTCTTACTAACCATGTAATATAACATAACTAGTTGGGCACTTGTCTGATAAAGCACTAATGACCCCTACGCCTGGTCTCCATGCATACCCCGGTTCTTACATAACCGGTAGGGTATTCGGACACACTCCGGACCGTCAGGTCCTGAGGTTGAAGCGAAAAGGTCGGCAACGACAAACGATCTACAATCCGGCTAGAAGGTATTACACATGTCAATTAAAAATTACATAGTCACTCTGACTGATTTTATTCCTCTTCAATACCATCTAACAGGCTGTCTAACTTACAGTCCTGCTGGGAATACTTTGCGACTAATTCTACTTGGCCGTACACTAAGCTTACAGGGATCTCCTTCCCGTCAGGCCCCACAGGTCCGACCTCGGCCATGTGGTTTGGGTCAGACTTCGTGTACCGCGTCTTCACCATGGCCGAGGCCTCTCTAGCGCCTTGTCGGCACGCCGATATCTTCCACAACCGAAAGCGCCGCCGAGCTCCCTTAAGCTTCTCCGAAAGCTCTCCAAGGCCCTCGGGCATAGAGTGGGAAGGCCATAAGGCTTGGGAAACGCCTCGCATCGCCTGCCGAACTCGCTCGTGCAGTTGCGAGAGCTCAGGAAGAAGGTCACCCGTAGAACCGAGCATCTCCTCTACAGGACGACCCGTTAGCATACCTACAGACATTACTCTGTTAGTCGACTTCCTCGCCGAACTCTTTTCTTTCAAAGATTCGCTTAAGCACTTACTAAATATGCCGTGTCGAAGCCGCTGATTCTCCTTAGTGGAGTCCGACAGCTGGCCACGAATATCTTTAAGTTCAACGTCCAGCTTGATGTTGGCATCCTGAATATCATTCTTCTCCCGCCTCACCCTTGTCAGCACACTCTCACCGGCCTATAGCCGGTGTAAGAGTTGTTGCCTCTCCGGATCGAGTCCGGCGCCATCTGCAATATGATTTGTCAGATTTACACCCACGCTGCACTTCGCAAGATACTAATCTTTCGAAGTGTATCTTACCAGAGGGGGTCTCTTTGGGCTCCCCTGCCGCGGCTAGTGCGGCCTCCAGTTGGGCTTTGCACTCTTCCAGCTCCTGGGACAGTACGGTATTCTTCTCTGTAAGAACCTGCATAACAAGTGATCCTTAAATCAGTTACTCTAACTGTTTCAAGTCTCGGGGGCTATTGGTATATATATATATTTACCAACATTTTCTTACCCGTATGTCTTTTACATATTGCTCCGTGGTTCTGGCTAGACCATTTTGAGCGGCACGGAGGTACGCATCTCCCGAATTGAAGGCATCTAATGCCTCTTGGGAAAAACAAGCATCGCGAAGAACTGTCCCGCGACGCTTGTGGTTCATGGCACTCTTCACCTCGGAATTGGTGGCAGACAGCCTGTCCGCATCCTCTGTCGGAGGAGCGTCCGGTGCGCGCCTTGTGTTCGCTTCCGCTTCCGGGCCAGGCGTTGGAGCCTTGGCTGGTGGAGGCGCGATTGGCAACCTCTCCAGATGTAGTCCGGCGAGGTCTCTTCGTCCTGAAGATAGCACGAACGTTAATATGCCCTAAAGGAATAACACCAGGGAAAAAGAGGGTGTGCTATACCATTGCGCCGGCGTCTCAGCCCGGACTACATTCCTTTTTACCCCACGGGGCCCTGTGGCCCCTCGTTGGCGAGCCGCCGCAGGTTCGGCCTCCCGCCTCGGAAACCTCCCCTGCAAAACACGGTCGTTGTCAGGAAAACTGAAATGCGTGCGAATGGATTCCTTCTCAAGGGGATGAGACTCCACTCTCTGTTACCTGGGAGGCCAGGATTAACCCTGGGTAATCAGCCGTAATGGCCACCAAGGTATTGTCCTTGCTTAGCTGATGAAACACCCCGTATATCAGCTCCACCGATATGTCCGGATCCTCTTCGGAGTCCGGATCGAGGGACCGTTCTGGATCCTCGGGCTGTGGGGGACGGCTGTTTATATCCTTTACTTCCTAACGCAGTTCCTGCATTGAAATCGTTAGACTACATATTTAATCATGGGAATATAAAACGGATGGGCAAGTACAATTGTCCACTTACCCAACTCGGAGGGTTGTACATAGTAAATCCGCCCTGCGGGTTGACGCGGAGGAATTCCTCCTCTTCTCCCTTGTACAAAGAGGATAAGATCTTTACTAGAGCGGCAGCTGAGGCTGGCCCCTTACGACCGTAACGGGTGGCGTCATCCTCCCCATTAAATCCCACATGGAGTGGCCTCTATATTGAAGCGGCTGCACCCCCCGCATAATGCATGCGGCCATGACTCCAATCATGGTTAGTCCGGAATGAGCCAATAGTCTTATCCGACCCATCAGGTGAAGGACGTCCCTGTCCCCTTCTCTCTGAGAGCTCCGCGGACGCCAGCTCAGGCATTTCTTTAAGGGAGCACTATTGAATTCGGGGAGACCGACCCGGATAGGATCCGGCAGCGGGACATCATCTATATAAAACCATTCCGAAGGCCAGTCCTCGGACGCCTTCTTTGGGGTTCCGGATATATATCCGGTCCTGGTGATACGCCACACTTCGGCTCCGCCCACTTCATATATAGACCCCTCTTGAGAGCGGGGCACTAGCCAGAATAACCTCTTCCACCGCGCAAAATGAGCCTCAACACCCAAGAATAGCTCGCAAAGGGCGACGAAGCCCGCGATATGCAATATAGAGCCGGGCGTGAGATTGTGCAACTGGAGGCCATAGAATTCCAGAAGCCCATGGAGAAATGGATGAATTTGAAATCCAAGTCCTCTTATTAGATAAGGGACGAGGCACACCCGCTCTCCTTTGGAGGGATTGGGGTGCTCTCCGCTTGCTCTCCGCCATTATAGGTGGCGAGTCCGGCTCGGATCGGGACCATATAGGCCTGAGGGAGAAATCCCTTGCCCTCAAGCGACATTAGCTCGCTGTGCGGGATGGAGCACCTCTCCCAGTCTCCAGGTTTAGGACTGGAAGGGCGAGAGGAGGAGCTACGACGGCTGGCCATGTTGGAATGGACCTTTGCTGCAGGCGCTCTGATGATTACTCGCGGAGAGGAGAAGGTGTGGTTTGGATCTGAATCCCCATCCCATTAAATAGGCGCCTCGTTTATGTGGCTAGGAGTGTGAATGTAAAAACACCCCGACTTTTCGCATTCGTTTGACACGTGGAAGAAGGCCATTATTGGGCGTGGAAGCCAAGGTGCGCTACATTACGAAAATCGGACATTATTCAGCAGGTACACGGAATTTGGAGAAGAACCCGCCTTGCAATGCCGAAGACAATATGCGCGCCGGACTCATCGTCATCGAAGCCTGGTTCGGGGGCTACTGAGGGAGTCCTGGATTAGGGGGTGTCCGGGAAGCCGGACTATACCTTCAGCCGGACTCCAGGACTATGAAGATACAAGATTGAAGACTTCGTCCCGTGTCCGGATGGGACTTTCCTTGGCATGGAAGGCAAGCTTGGCGATGCGGATATTTGGATCTCCTACGATTGTAACCTACTTTGTGTAACCCTAACCCTCTCCGGTGTCTATATAAACCGGAGGGTTTTAGTCCGTAGGACAACTTCATCATACAACAATCATACCGTAGGCTAGCTTCTAGGGTTTAGCCTCCTTGATCTCGTGGTAGATCTACTCTTGTACAATCCATATCATCAATATTAATCAAGCAGGACAGAGGGTTTTACCTCCATCAAGAGGGCCCGAACCTGGGTAAAACATCGTGTTCCTTGCCTCCTGTTACCATCTCGCCTAGACGCACAGTTCGGGACCCCCTACCCGAGATCCGCCGGTTTTGACACTGACACTCACCCTCAGGTACGAGATCATGACCATCTCCCTAAACTAAAATTGAATATTCCACCATTTGAGGGTAGATATGTTCCTGATATATATCTTACTTGGGAGTTAGAAACTGAACAATGATTTACATGTTTACAATATCCCGAGGAGAGACGTGTTCCTGCTGCTGTTTGTGCTTTCACTAGCTTTGCATGTGTTTGGTGGTCTGAACATTGTAGACTATATCCTATTCACACTACTTGGGCTGCTTTGAAAACTGCTATGCGTACTCGTTGGGTTCCACCATATTATCAACGTGAATTACTTCAAAAATTGCAGCGTTTAAGACAAGGAAAAAATTCTGTAGAAGAATATTATCAGGAATTACAAACTGGCATGATTAGATGTGGTATTGCTGAGGAGAATGAAGCTATGCTTGCACGTTTTATGGGTGGATTAAATAGAGAGATTTAGACCATTCTAGAGTATAAGGAGTATACTAATATCACTCATTTATTCCATCTTGCTTGTAAATGATGTAGGGTAGAACCCTAATTGCCCAATCTTTCACGAAAGGAGTGAATCTCGCGAAGAACACGGGGAAAAAGAGGGGGAAACGAGGGGAATCGCGAGGGGAAACACGAGACAATAACTAAAACCAACAAGAATGATCACACACGCCCTAGATCCATGAACACAATGGAAGATACAAGATCCAAATTCAACAACGAACGATACAAGAGGTAACCGGTTCTTCTCTGTGAGGAGGTCTTGAATCCACGGGGGGGTCTTCCCTTAGAAAGGGGGCTCGAATCCAAAGGGATCTTCTCCGAAGAGGCCACGGTCTCTTGCACGGAGGAGATCCGATATGGATGAGCGTAGCTCTATCTTTCAAATGAGCTAAACGAATGCTAACCCTAAAATGTTGGGGGTGGAGGAGTATATATAGTCTAGGGCCACGAAGGGGTAAGTGAGGGGCAAAACAGGTACATGGGCCTCGGCCCAAAGACTCTGCACGCAGGCAGGCCGGAAGTTCCGGGCAGTGACGGAAGGTCCGGGCTCTGGAAGTTCCGTGTGGGCTTCGGTGTAAGCCGAGAGTTGGCGCGGCGCAGGCTGTGCTGGAGTGGCGAGGGCCGGAGGTTCCGGGCTGGCCGGAAGGTCCGGAGGCCGGAGGTTCCGGGCTATGGCCGGAAGGTCCGGGCCTGGCAGAAACTCTGCACAAGTCTTGATGCCGGATGTTCCTTCTCCTTGAGTCCTTGATTCCTGAGAACATGTAGTGTCTTGGCATTAGGTAGCAACCATGTCTCGAAAGAATGGAAAGGGAAAGGACTTAGGAACGAGTTCACCTTGTGTCCAATGGCGTATGCTCAAGGTCGAGGTCTCATTGTAGTGTACATGGGGATGATCGTAGGATGCTCCGCATCATCTCCCCTTCCTTGGGAAAGATCCGACCTCGGATCGTGATCCTCATCACCACGGAAACAGTTGTTGTGGATGGACTTGTAGTTGGATCTTAGTAAGATGATATAGAATGATATGCAAAGAATTCATGGGAGCAAAAGCATTCATTGTGCACACAAATGTGTTGTGAATATGATCAATGCAACCACGGTGCAAAATGATGTCATAATGGGACGGTGTATCAAAAGCATGAACATGGCAATGGATTCTCAATATGAATGAGTTATCATGCAATTGATTGTAGGCCATATGATCATGATGCATGAATATGCCATCAAGAAAGATCACAACAAATTTGCTAAGAAAATGCACAAGCTCATATATCATGGATGACATGGGGATACAAGATGCAACAAGGCAATCATAATGTGAGTCAATCCATGCATAAGATGCAAATTTGTTATGGGTGGTGTTGTACCATAGCTCAATGTTGTGGTAGGAGTGGTGGTCCGATGGTGAATCCACTAAGTCTGAGCACTCCTCAACTTGAATGTCCATGGAGCCAATCTCCCATGTCGCTCCTCCATTCATGAGATGTATCATGTAGACAACAAGAAGGAGACAACAATGAAAGAGTGACCCATCCAATATGCGTAATTAAGGATGGCTCAAAGGGAAGGAGTTCACCTTTAGGAGATTCTCGCATATGTTGGTGTTGCACATCGTGTATGCCTTCACACGACCAAATTGTCTCATGACGGTATCGCCTTGTGAATCCTTCAAAATGAAAGAACATGATAAACACTTGGAAAAACAAATGAGGTCAGCGGAGATGCAAAACCTATCATTCATGTGGTAAGATACCCAACAAGTGTATGACTCATGCTCATCATAAGAAAGGATAAGGGAGCATTTCATAATATGGAGGCATATGATGCGAGAACAACCAAATACAATAGGCTCAATCAAACAAGCATGCATCACAAATAATATGTCCAAGTCTCCATGATCAATAAGCATAGCAAGTTGGCACTCAATACAAGGGGATATGAGAGGTGCCACTAATGGAGACAAGAGACAATAATCAAGATAAATCATGTGAGAGGCATGAGCATATATGTCATCAACCCAAGAAAGCAAGTAAGAATGGAACATGGGTGATGCGACAAAGAAAGGAATCATATGAATCAAGGAAAGCAAGCTAGTAGTGCGAAGATGCAACGTACTAGAAGGAATCATGTCAAGTATGTCATGTGTGCAAATGGTAGTCATGAATAATGCGCAAGACATATCACAAGCATGAAGGCAAGATATGAGCAAAATATCATCAATGTATTGGTGAGAGGCCATATGTAAATAGCAACGGGACATCATGACTCTCCCAACACAACAAGCATCAATAGCACGAGGTACATGATAAACATGGCAATAGCAGCAACGATCTCCACCAAGCATGCAAATACACATAGGAGAACCATAATGGTGAATCATGGGTAGATGCAAGCAAGGGTCACAATTACATGGCAAAGGCATAGGAGCAAGCATGTCATGCAAAGTGAACACGGTAAAATGAGCAAGCAGCGAGAAGCGGTATATAGCCCATAGCCGTGTGAGATCCAAGTGAAAGAGATGTGCGTAGTCGTTGCGCGAAGAGAATGGTGGTAAGTATAGTCCACGGGATCCCAAGTCATCTTTGCTCTCAAGAGCTCGTTTCGTCAACTCTTGGGATTGAGAGGTTGATGACTATACATGAGTACCTACACAACACAAAGACAAAGGGAAAATTGTGTGTGCGTGGTAGATGTACACATCATCCATCATGATGCGCACGTGCTTGTGTTGGTTAGCACAAAATATCCAATGCTCAAATAAATGAGATGCGTGATATTGAAACATGTCATCCATCATGATAGGTTTGTTGTTATGTATAGCATAATGGAGACTCAAATTGTGCAATGCATCATGATATATATGTAGAGCATTGTTATTCATGGAATGCATATGGTGCAAGAAATTATGAGAATCATGCAAAGTATGGAATGCATCAATATCTCCTAATATGTATGAGGAAACTATGGGGGTCTCCTCATGAGCATTAATGGAAACATCACACGGAGAATATTGATAACATCCAAAACAATGCATATTTGGAACAATGTGATCATGGCATGGCATAGTAGATGAATTGCACAAATCATGTAAAGGAAGCATGGCAATATCATCACATGAAAAACCAAAGCCAATGACCATCATCTCGTCATCTATGCCATAAGTGCAAATGGAATTTATTGTAACGGGGCATGCATAGTCACTATGTTGAGATTGAAATGATGCAATTTGGGAGATCTCACTCATAGCATATGACAAGTTCAATGGATTGTCAAACATGATGTGACCAATAGAATTTTCACATGATATCCTATGGAGCATAGCATCATAACTAGGCAAATCAACATGCTCGTCGTCATATTTATCATAAATAGGTAAGTCATGACATGAAGAAGTGGCACTAGCATGAAGCATGGGTATAGGTATGTCAACATCATGCAATCAATCATTCGAAAAATAGTCCATTAGTGGGACAGAAGAAGCACCATCATCTATGTTACCTTTGGAGCATCGCTCATGTGTTGTAGGTGAGGTGTCGAAGACCAAGTCGTGGTCATATTCATCGTGATGGAACCATGTGGGGAGTGTAGCATCGTCCACCATGGCCATCATCATCTCCATTGGAGGTATGGACTCGTCGAGGATAGGCGTGTCGTCATGTAGGAGACCTAGCACCAAAGCATAAAACACACTAGGAGTAGAGGTTAAGTCGTTAGAAATCAAAGTGGCCTCACATGCCGTGTCAACTACCTCACTCACTAAGTGTTGTGGCTCACTCACTCCCTCTCGGATGCTCTCACTCATATGGTTGGTGGAGTCACTCAAATGGCTCTCAACCTCACATAGGATGTGTGGCATGATCTCAAGTGTGGGGCTAGTGGTGGTCACACTCATCCTCTCATAGGAAATGCTCTCGGTGTCACGTGTGGTGGAGTCACTCATGTCACTCATGTGGTGGTGGCTCTCCTCACATGGTAATTGGGGCATCTCGTCACATGTCGTTGTCGGAGAGATGTTGGTGCAAATGTCTCCATGCTCAATCATGTCGTGGTCGTAGCCGTGGATGAAGGCCGAAGATGGCACATCATCACTGTCCTCGAAGACCAAAGATAAGGTCTCATGTGCGGTCTCGTATCTTGACTCGGAGGATGAGTCCAATATGGGCGCCGTCTTCATGTTGTTGAAGAGGTTCATGCTCGTCGCCGTTGTCGAAGGGGTTGGCCCTAGCTCGACCATATTCTCACGGTCTTGTTGTTGGAGACCCATATGATGTGGCACCTCATAGCTCGTCTCCATGGCCGAAGGGAATTTCCCATGCTCGGTCATCTTCCTTGAGGGGCTTCCGAAGATGGAAATGTCGCCCTTGCTCGTAGGTGGTCGCCTTGTAGTTGAAGATGTCGATGTAGGCGAACTCGTGGGGAGTAGGCGAAGATGTCGTACGTCCAAAGGCGGAGATGCCTTGATAGCACTTGGCGAAGATGCCGACGGGGTTGGTGTAGCCGAAGCTCCGTCTTGGTGGTGCTCGTCTCGCGGTCTTCTCTTATGGTCATGATGTTTGGACTTGGCGTGAAGTAGAGCTTGTTGGGACTTGTGCATTTGCTCTTGTTGAGCAGCTTCATGTTGATGATGTCTTTATCGTGCTTGAGCTCGTAGTAGATGTCGTTCGTCGTCGTCGTGCACATGTTGCTTGGAGGTGACTTGCCCTTCATGACAAGGTGGATCATGAATGTGATGGTGGTCGCCATGGAGATGTGGACGTGGACGACTTGCGCATACATCTTGTTTGTGCTCCGAAGACTTGTGACTTGAATGTCGCTGCCTTGAGGATGATGAAGGGGAAGTAGACTTGATCAAGGCCTGAATCTCCTCCATCCTTGCATCTTGCTCCTCCTTTTTTTGCGAAAAGCTTGTTGTCGATGTAGTCCCTTTTCCTCGCTTCGGAGTGACGAATGTCAATGGAGAGGTTCTCTATGCGCTCTCGCAATCTTGATTGTGTGCCTTGCATTTGTCGTTGTAGATCGAAGATTGACGCTTTGGTGATGTAGTTGTTCACACCGTCGTTGTTGTCGAAGACCGGAGATGAAATGCCTTGCCTATCCATCACTCCAGGATAAAAATGTGAGTGGTAGAAAGAGAAGAACGAATACCAAATGTACCTTGACCGAAGTTGAAAGTGGATCAATGATCACTCCAATGTGGACAAGGAAATAGCACAATTGGTACCAATTCTTGTCGGTTTCTCACACCTACACAAATAAGGCTTATGGTGGAGCTCGATGAGGATAGTGGCACAAAAATTTGATGTAAAATGTTAGCAAGAGTCAATAATGTTGAAAGAGATTCACAAATTCGCAATTGAAACAAGTAGACCAATAGCAATATGTGGCACACGGAAACACACACACGGATATATAAATAGGTTCGTGCAACCAAGGAATGAGCTCAAAATGTGGAATCCACGGAAAATGCTCTTGTTGCACAACTTTAGAGAGACGCTAGCACGATTGCTCAGTAGGCGGATACGACACTGGTGCACAACCTATAGGAGACAAAAATGCAACAACATCTATCCCATGTATGCTATGTATATATGGTTCCCGGTGTTATGATCCAAGATGATCTTATATGACACTGTGGTATTATGCTATGGAACTTGCTTACAAGCTCTTTGTTCAGTCTTTTTCTTTGCTGAAAAGCTTTATTCTCTTTTTTTGTATGTCCACTTTTGCACAATGCACAAACCAAGATAGCTATTGTGTATATGCGGGAACAAACTTGAGGCACACGAGATGATATGAGAACAAGATGATACCTATGGTATGGTATGGTATGTATGCACTGGGAGGTGTAGCTCGATGATCACTAATGTGCACAAGTAACGTTGCCGGCAATACTCAAATGGCTAGTCTCGATAGGCAAGTGACGCAAAATGGGCTAGGGGTTATCAATGCAATGGCAAGGGAATATACAATGGAGGGATACCACGATACCAAGATGATATGGAGGTTACCGTCCTTGTCGATGATGAGTGGCAGTGATCCTGATGGAGATACCAAGATGATGGAGACTCGTCCCTAAGTAGCCGAAACACCTTAGGAAACAGAAAAACCGCGAACTCAAAATCTCAAATGTCAAAATGGTGGTAGCGGGATGCGGTGGTGGTGTTGCGGAAGCTTAATGGGAGTGCGACAATGCAATGATGGGTCATGCGAGTAGGCAATGCAGAAATGGAGGGTAAGGTGGTGGACTATACATGGTGTCGGAGTTGGAAGCACGGTCCCTAAGTAGCCGAAACACCTTAGGAGACACAACTCACAACACAAACAAAATTGGGTTAAGTTGGGGTGGCGGGAATGTATAGTGGTCAAGCCTATGCGGAAGTAGTGGTGGTGGATGATGAATAAGCAATCGTCCCTAAGTAGCCTAGACACCATAGGAGACTCAAATCACTCCTCAAGCAACCACTAATGCGATGGGGAACAAAATTGGTAAGGTTGCGGAGGTCTGCGGTGGTGTAGCGGATGATGTGGTGGAAGCCCTAGGCAAAGATGCCAAAATGCACAAAATTTGATGGTGTCAAAAGGTGGTGAAACCAAGGTAACTTCCTCGGGGACGTCGGTAGCTTCAAAACGAGCCAAATAACACTCAAATCGGAGTTCGGAGTGAAAAGTTGTGATGAAAACGGTGAAGAAGGCTGATGCAGAAATTTCGGGGAATGTTTCTGGTTAGGCCGGAAGTTCCGGGCCTAGGGCCGGAAGTTCCGGGCTCCCGAAGTTCCAGGGGGTGGCCGGAAGTTCCGGGGGTCATGGAAAAAGTGCGGGGAGTCTGGGGATTTTTGGGGTAAACTTTCTGTTTAGCCCGGAAGTTTCGGGGCTAGGACGGAAGTTCCGGGGGAGTTAGGAAGTTCCGGGTGTCGTGGAATTTCTTCCGGGACGAACCCTAAATTCCAGATCTGAGAATGGGGACAGAATAACTCGATTTCCAAGGTCAAAATTGGGAAGATTTTGTGGATAGAAATGGGGGAAAAGATGGGGAATGCTAGATCCACTTGAGACACAACAAATCCATGGATCAAAATCAACAAAACATCGTCAAACCAACAAATCACAAAAAAAATTGGGGCTATTTTTGGTGGGGATTTTCAAAATTGGGGAAGAACACAACAAAATTAGGCTAGAAAACAAAGAGGGGAGGCTCCGAAATCGGGATCAACATGGCTCTAGATACCAAGATGATGTAGGATAGAACCCTAATCGCCCGATCTTTCACGAAAGGAGCGAATCCCGCGAAGAACACAAGGAACAAAGGGGGGGAAACGAGGGGAATCGCGAGGGGAAACACGAGAGAATCACTAAAACCAATAAGAATGATCACACATGCGCTAGATCCATGAACACAATGGAAGATACTAGATCCAAAGTCAACAACGGACGATACAAGAGGTAACCGGTTCTTCTCCGTGAGGAGGTCTTGAATCCACGGGGGGATCTTCCCTTAGAAAGGGGGCTTGAATCCAAAGGGATCTTCTCCAAAGAGGCCACGGTCTCTCGCACGGAGAAGATCCGATATGGATGAGCATAGCTCTATCTCTCCAATGAGCTAAACCAACGCTAACCCTAAAATGGTGGAGGTGGAGGAGTATATATAGTCTAGGGCCACGAAGGGGTAAGTGAGGGGCAAAACAGGTACATGGGCCTCAGCCCAAAGACTCTGCACGCAGGCAGGCCAGAAGTTTCGGGCAGGGACAAAAGGTCCGGGCTCTGGAAGTTCCGTATGGGCTTCGGTGTAAGCCGAGAATTGGCGTGGCGCTGGCTATGCTGGAGTGGCGAGGGCCGGAGGTTCTGGGCTGGCCGGAAGGTCCGGAGGCCGGAGGTTCCGGCCTGTGGCCGGAAGGTCCAAGCCTGGCAGAAACTCTGCACAAGTCTTGATGCCGGCTGTTCCTTCTCCTTGAGTCCTTGATTCCTGAGAACATGTAGTGTCTTGGCATTAGGTAGCAACCATGTCTCGGAAGAATGGAAAGGAAAAGGACTTAGGAACAAGTTCACCTTGTGTCCAATGGCGTATGCTCGAGGTCGAGGTCTCGTCGTAGTGTACATGGGGATGATCGTAGGATGCTCCGCATCAGTAAAGCTGAACGTGAAGTGCAGGATCGACAAGCATTGGCGCGACCTAACTTTTCTGCAGGTCGATCTTCACCATGGATACCACGTGCATCCTCTACTTCCACTACACCAGATGATGTAGGGTAGGAACCCTATAGCCCGATCTTTCATGAAAGGAGCGGATCCCGCGAAGAACACGAGGGGGAAACGAGGGGAATCACGAGGGGAAACACGAGAGAAACACTAAAACCAACAAGAATGATCACACAAGCGCTAGATCCATGAACAGAAAGGAACATACAAGATCCAAAGTCAACAACGGACGATACAAGAGGTAACCGGTTCTTCTCCGTGAGGATGTCTTGAATCCATGGGGGGATCTTCCCTTAGAAAGGGGGCTTGAATCCAAAGGGATCTTCTCCGAAGAGGCCACGGTCTCTTGAACGGAGGAGATCCGATATGGATGAGCATAGCTCTATCTCTCAAATGATCTAAACCAACGCTAACCCTAGAAAGTCGTACGGGATAGAGTATATATAGTCTAGGTGATGAAAGGGTACACGGGCCTCAGCCCAAGTGGCTCCACGTAGGCAGGGCCGGAAGTTCCGGGGACCGGAGGTTCCGGGGAGGGTCCGGCCTAACCAGAGAGTTGGCGCGGTGGAGATGGGCTGGCATACGGGGGCCGGAAGGTCCGGGACGGGGTCCGGGATAACCCGAGAGTTGGCACGCCAGGGCTGGTCGAAGTCATCGGCGGCAGGAAGCTCCGGGTCGGGCGGAAGTTCCAGGCTCTGGCCGGAAGTTCCAGGCTGTCCAGAGTGTTGACGCCTGTCTCTTCTTCTACAGTCCTCGGCTCTGAGTCTTGAGCGTTGTACCTGATGACACATAGTATCTCGGACTTAGGCAGTAGCCATGTCTCACTTGAAGAGGGGGAAAACTCATGTAGGAGTGATGTCACCTCGGATTGAATAGCACGTGCCCTAGCCCTTGTCATTGGTCCACTTAGAGCTTCGATAGTTGAGGTGGCATTCATGGGGATGGTCGTGGGATGCTCCACATCATCTCCCCTCCCTTGGGGAAGATCCGTCCTCGGATCGAGTTCTTCATCACCATGGAAGGGATAGAGATCTTTGATGTTGAAGATGTCGCTCACGTTGTACTTGTCGCGCGGGAGGTCAATCTTGTAAGCGTTGTCGTTGTAGCGTGCGAGCACCTTGAAGGGTCCATCTGCTCGTGGTCGAAGCTTAGACTTGCGTTCTTGTGGAAAGCGCTCCTTGCGAAGGTGTAGCCACATGAGATCACCAATGTTGAAGACCATAGGTTGCCTGTTGATGTTGAGCTTTGTCGCAAGGCATTGTACTTGGCACTCGATGGTGTTTCTTGTATCTTCATGCACCTTCTTGAGATGGGTCACTCGTGCACTTGCGTCCAAATTGATTCGCTCTTGGAGTGGAAGAGGTAGAATATCCAATGGTGACAAAGGGTTGAATCCATAGACGACCTCGAAAGGAGACTTGCTGGTTGTTGAGTGTCTTGCTCGGCTGTAGGCGAACTCGGCGATGGGTAGACACTCCTCCCACTCCTTGATGTTCTTCTTGATGAGTACTTGAAGTAGAGTGGAGAGTGTGCGGTTTGTCACCTCCGTTTGGCCGTCGGTTTGAGGATGGTATGCCGTGGAAAAGAGTAGCTTGATTCCGAGCTTGGCGCATAGGGTCTTCCAAAAGTAGCTAAGGAACTTGACGTCGCGGTCCGAGACAATTGTCTTTGGCACACCATGGAGACGCAATATTTCCCTACAAAAGAGATTAGCAACATGTGAAGCATCTTGTAACAAGGAATAAAATGTGCCATTTTGGAGAAACGGTCCACAACGACAAATATGGAATCTTTCCCATTGCGAGTCCTAGGCAAACCAAGTACAAAGTCCATGCTAATGTCTTCCCAAGGCTGGTATGGAATTGTTAAAGGCATATAGAGACCTTGAGATTGAGCTTTGGACTAGCTTTGCGACATGTAGTACACCGGTTGGTGAAATGACCGACATCCCGAAACATCTTAGGCCAAAAGTAGCTCTTCAAGAGCGTGGCGAACATCTTGTCGCATCCGAAGTGTCCCATTAAGCCTCCTCCATGAGTTTCCTGCAAAAGCAACAAATGGAGAGAGGACTCGGGAATACAAAGTTTGTTAGCTCTCATAAGGTAGCCATCTTTGATGTAATAGAGTTCCCAAGATGTATTCGACAAACACTTGGCATAAGGAATGGCAAAAGTTGCATCATGCTCAGATAAGTCTTTGATATGCTCGAAGCCAATGACATTTAACTCAAGTTGCGTGACAAGCATGCAAATGCGGGAAAGAGCATCTGCTGCTATGTTTTCTTTACCCTTGATGTACTTGATGACATAGGGAAAAGACTCAATAAATTCACTCCATTTAGCATGACGCTTGTTCAACTTAGTTTGTCCCTTAAGATACTTGAGAGTCTCATGATCGGTATGAATGAGAAACTCATGGGGACGAAGGTAGTGTTCCCATTCATGCAAAACACGGACTAAAGCATATAGCTCTTTGTCATAGATGGGATAATTGAGTTGCGCTCCGGAAATTTTCTCACTAAAGTAAGCTACGGGGCGCTTCTCTTGCGTTAAGACACCTCCTATGCCATTACCACTAGCATTGAAATGAATTTCAAAAGGCTTGTTGAAGTTGGGTAAAGCAAGCATGGGAGCATGAGTAAGAAAATTCTTAAGCTCATTGAATGCGGTATCTTGGGATGGTCCCCAAACAAAAGGTGCATTCTTCTTCCTCAAAGCATGCAAAGGCGAAGCAATGGTGCTAAAATCCTTTACAAAGCGACGATAGAAACCTGCAAGGCCAAGAAAACTACGCACTTGATGAAAGTTGGTTGGTTGCGGCCAAGTCTTAATAGCATTAATCTTGGACTCATCAACATGAACACCCTTAGAAGAATCAACAAAACCCAAGAAAATGAGCTTATCAACACCAAAAGGCATTTCTCCATATTAGCATAGAGTCGCTCTTTTATAAGAGTTTGCAAAACGGTGCGGACATGGGTGACATGCTCCATAATAGATTTGCTAAACACAAGAATGTCATCGAAGTAAACCACAACAAATACACCAATGTAAGGGCAAAATACATGATTCATAAGGCGCATAAAAGTGCCTGGTGCTTCCGAGAGACCCATAGGCATGACTAACCACTCATACAAACCAAACTTGGTTTTGAAGGCGGTTTTCCATTCATCGCCCTCTTGTATGCGGATTTGATAGTAACCACTTTTAAGATCAATTTTAGAAAATATAGTGGCACCGCTAAGCTCATCAAGCATATCATCTAGGCGTGGAATGGGATACCTATAGCAAACGGTGATAGCATTGATAGGTCTACAATCGGAGCACATGCGAAAACTACCATCACGTTTTGGCACAAGAATGACCGGAACGGCACAAGGGCTCAAACTTTCACGCACATGTCCATGGTCTATGAGATGCTTTACTTGCCTTTGTATTTCTTTTGTTTCGTTAGGGTTGACGCGGTAGGGAGCTTTGTTTGGAAGTGGCGCTCCGGGGATGAGGTCGATGCGGTGCTCAATGCCTCGAAGTGGAGGTAGTCCCGGAGGTAGCTCATCGGGGAAAACATCTTGAAATTCCTGCAAAAGAGAAGACAACACTAGAGGAAGAGTGTGAGAGGTGTTAGTTTGTGGTGCATTGTCCTTGCACACGAGGAAATAGTGTAGGACACTAGATGGGTTCTCACACACTTCTCTCATCTCACGGGTGGTGGCAAATAGAACTAGGTTCTTGTTTTTGCTCATCGTGGAGGCACTCGATTTTGGTTTGTGGCGCTCACTCTCGTATTGGTGGCTCACTCTCTCACTATGATCTCCATGATGGGTGGCTTGCTTGTCGGCGTTCACTTGACTTGGCGACATTGGACGGAGGATGTACTCCTTGCCCTTCATCTTGAAGATGTAGTGGTTCGTTCGACTGTTGTGGACGACTCCTCTATCGAATTGCCATGGCCGTCCAAGGAGAAGATGACAAACGGTCATTGGAACGACGTCGCACTCCAAGGTGTCTTCGTAGGCGCCGATCTTGAAGGAGACTTGTACTCGGTGCTCGACTTGGATAGTGCCGGAATCACTAAGCCATTGCACTTTGTATAGATGTGGATGCTTCGTCTTGGGTAATTGGAGCTTGGAGCAAAGTTCTTCACTTGAGAGATTGTGACAACTCCCTCCATCGATGATGACCTTGACGGATCGTCCATTGATGCCGGCCTTGGTGTGGAATATGTGGCATCGTTGGTCTTCTTCTTGGTGATGTTGGAGAGTCATGATTTGGAGACAACAAGTGCGGGACTCGAGTCTTCATCACAAAAGACTTGTTGATACAGGGTTGCCCAATCTTCATAGAGGATTGGCTCTATGTTGCGAATCAACGCCACCTGAAGGGTACGTAAGAAACCCTCGATCCCAACCAACAACGTTGTCGGGTAAAGGATAACTAGTGCAACCTGACGAGACCGAAGCTAACTATTGCAAATGCAACAACCAGCGACAAGTATTTGCCCAACCACACTCTTAGTTCCAATCCATGCAACCACGCACGAAGTTGGAAGCACGAACTGGTCGCCGCCTCAATGGATGCTGTTGTAAAATCACAAAGTGAGTTTACCCTCTCACAAGGCAAGATTACAAGAGCTAAGGAGGAAGTGAACTCTCAAACAATATTCTGGTTGCACTTAGCTAACCTATGCTGAAATCAAATTGCCAAAGAGTTGTGGCTGAAGTGGGGGAAGGGGTATTTATACTAGGAACAGCCCTCCTAGTTTAGGTGTGAAACCAGGCCAAAAGAGGGGCTCGAACTCATGCTAACCAGCTGGTCAAGGGAGCAAACTGATGGAGCCTCGCGCAGCAATTAATGCCCTAGACAGCTTGCATTGGAACTCTCATATCCTTTGACTCAGGACTCCAAATGATGCACCGTTTGATTTTCCTGAAAGTAGACTTCATATGCTCTCCATTTTGTACTCCCAGACATGTCGGGTGCTCATATATTTGCGTTGCATGATTCAGCAAGTTCTGGGATGAATTCTGGAACTGCACATGCAACAATAGAGTGTTGAGATGGCTTGCTATTCTTCCTTGCGGTGTAACTAGTTGTCCTTGTCACCAAAACAAGGCTTTCATCAGAGTTGAAACTTGTTCTCTTTAAACTTGTTGAATGGGCTCTAAAACTTGGTTCTTCATGTGCTGAATGTTGTTGGTTGTCCTCGACATTGTACCTAAGTAAAATCAGCACACGAGATTTAGGAAGTATAAAGTTCTCATGGTCATTTGAATTATGATAAGCTAGGAGCGTGTTCACCTCTTGTGCTATTTGTTTGGCACGGCTCCTTGTCATGGGACCCAAATAGATCTTCTTTGTAGAAGCTTCACTTGATGGCTGAGATTTATCATCAGGAGAAGATGATAAACAAGGTGAACCTGGGATGTCCTCATCATCCTCCCCCTCTTCAAAAGGAGTCGTCCTCGACTCTTGACTCTCTTGATCGAAGCATGGAGACAAATCAGCAATGTTGAAAGTTGGACTCACAACATAGTCTTCAGGAAGCTCGATTTTGTAAGCATTGTCATTGATCTTGGCCAAGACTTTGAATGGTCCATCTCCACGAGGCATTAGCTTGGATTTGCGCTTCTCTGGGAACCGATCTTTGCGCAAATGTATCCAAACCAGATCTCCGGGCTCAAAAGTTACCTTCTTGCGATTTTTGTTTGCCTTAGCAACATAGTACTTGGACTTCCTTTCTATCTCTTCTCCGGTCTTCTCATGAATCTTCTTCACATATGCAGCACGCTTGGAAGCCTCCATGTTACATCTCTCTCGCAATGGAAGTGGCAGCAAGTCAATTGGTGCAAGTGGTTTGAATCCATATACCCCCTCAAACGGGCACATGTTTGTGGTAGAGTGAACTGCCCGATTGTAAGCAAACTCCACGTGCGGCAAACACTCTTCCCACTCCTTCAAATTCTTCTTGATCATTGTACGCAGCAACGCTGAGTGTGTGTGGTTCACTACCTCTGTTTGCCCATCATTTTGGGGGTGACACGTTGTTGAAAAAAGCAACTTGGTTCCTCATTTTTCCCACAATGTTTTCCAAAAGTAGCTCATGAACTTCACATCTCGATCTGAAACAATAGTCCTTGGCATTCCATGCAAGCGAACAACTTCCCTGAAAAACAAATCAGCAGCATGTGAAGCATCCTCGTTCTTGTGGCACGGAATGAAGTGTGCCATTTTTGAGAACCTATCAACCACAACAAAAATTGAATCCCTCCCCCTCTTAGTCCTAGGCAGTCCTAAAACAAAATCCATGCTAATATCTTCCCAAGGAGCATTTGGAACAGGTAGGGGAGTATATAAACCATGGGAGTTCAGTTTACACTTAGCTTTGTGGCATATGATGCATCGCTCCACAAATCTCTCAACGTCCTTCCTCATATTTGGCCAATAAAAGTGATCGGCCAACAGCTCATCAGTTTTCTCACGACCAAAGTGTCCCATTAATCCTCCTGCATGTGATTCCTGCAACAAAAAAGGCCTAACCGACAAATCTGGAACACACAACTTGTTAGCCCTAAAAAGGAACCCATCATGCACATGGTATTTATCCCAACCTTTCCCATATTTACATTTTGCATATGGTTCTGAAAATATATGATCAGTGCAATACAGTTCTTTTAAG
The DNA here is from genome assembly GCF_003073215.2 of Triticum urartu. Classification (NCBI taxonomy): domain Eukaryota; kingdom Viridiplantae; phylum Streptophyta; class Magnoliopsida; order Poales; family Poaceae; genus Triticum; species Triticum urartu. The sequence continues at coordinate 136,014,306 of NC_053022.1, forward strand.
CTCTCAAGTCCTGGTACCTTCACCTCTAATTGTGTCAAAAGAACATGCCTACAGGACAAAGCATCAGCAACCATGTTTTCCCTTCCTTTCTTATACTTCACAACATATGGGAAAGTTTCAATGAATTCTACCCATTTAGCATGCCTACGATTCAGTTTAGCTTGGCCTTTCAAATGTTTCAAGGCCTCATGATCAGAATGTACAATAAACTCTTTAGGCCATAAGTAGTGTTGCCAAGTTTCAAGCACTCTAACCAAGGCATACAACTCCTTATCATAAACAGAATAATTCAGTTGTGCACCACTCAGCTTCTCACTAAAATATGCTATTGGTTTTCGTTCTTGCATTAACACACCTCCAACACCTATTCCATTAGCATCACATTCTATCTCAAAAGTTTTAGTGAAATCAGGTAGAATCAGCAAAGGTGCTTCAGTTAATTGTTTCTTAAGCTCAAGAAATGCTTCTTCTTGTGGTGCACCCCATTTAAAGGGAATTCCTTTCCTTGTCAATTCATTCAAAGGTGCAGCAATTGTACTAAAATCTTTCACAAACCTCCGGTAGAAACCAACAAGGCCATGAAAACTTCTCACCTAGCTTACATTCATTGGAGTTGGCCAATTCTTGATTGCTTCCACCTTAGATTCATCCACTTCAATTCCCTGTCCTGAAACGACATAGCCAAGAAAAACAACCTTGTTTGTGCAAAAGGAGCACTTCTCAACGTTAGCATATAGTTTTTCTGTCCTTAGCACATTCAGCACTTGTTTTAGATGTTCAATATGTTCCTCAATGGATCTGCTATAGATAAGGATGTCATCAAAGTACACAACAACAAATTTTCCAATGTAAGCTCTCAAAACATGGTTCATCCATCTCATGAATGTACTTGGTGCATTAGTTAATCCAAAAGGCATGACTAACCACTCATACAACCCAAATTTTGTTTTGAAAGCAGTTTTCCATTCATCTCCTTCTTTCATCCTAATTTGATGGTATCCACTCCTCAAATCAATTTTAGAGAAAACAGTACAGCCACTCAATTCATCAAGCATATCATCTAACCTAGGAATAGGATGACGATACCTAATAGTTATAATATTGATAGGCCTACAATCCATTACCAATCGCCATGTGTCATCTTTCTTGGGCACCAAAATCACAGGTATAGCACAAGGACTTAAGCTTTCACGCACATAACCTTTATCTAAAAGTTCTTGTACCTGCCTTTGTATCTCCTTTGTTTCTTCAGGATTGGTGCGGTAGGGAGGTTGATTCGGAAGTGATGCTCTTGGAATGAGGTCAATCTGATGTTCTATGCCACGCAAGGGAGGTAGACCAGTGGGTACTTCCTCCGGAAAAACATCCTCGAATTCCTGCAAGACATCACAAACAGCACTAGGGAGACATGTTAAGTCGTTAGCTGAAAGAAAAGCATCTTTGTACACAAGTACAACGACCACTTCATTTGGGTTGAGCCTCTCATCTCTCAGTTCTGATTTGGTGGCTAACATTACTAAGTTCTCTCCCTCTCTTTTATTCTTCTCTCTCAGATTTGGCTTGTGGCACTCACTCACCGATTTGTGGATCTCTCTCTCGCTCTTTTTCTCTTCCTCTTTCTTACTCACTATTTTTACTTTAGAAACTTTCTGCAAGTGCTCAACCATGATTTGTTGGGGTGTCATGGGTCTAAGCACCAAGTCTTTTCCTCTCCACTTGATGGTGTATTGATTGGTTCTGCCACAATGTTGAGCTGAATAATCATATTGCCACGGTCTGCCCAACAGCAAGTGACACACCTTCATTGGCACCACATCACACTCAACGGTGTCATTATAATCTCCAATCTTGAATTGCACCTGTACCATGTGTGTGATCTTAATCTCTCCACATTCACTCAACCATTGTATATGATATGGATGAGGGTGTTGTAGCAGCTTTAGCCCAAGCTTATCACACATTTCTTTGCTTGCAAGATTGTGACAACTCCCACCATCAACAATTACCTTGCATACCTTGTCTTGCACTTTGGCTCTTGTTTGAAACAGATTGTGTCGTTGTCCATTCTCAGCTTCTTTGATCTGCACACTCAAAACTTTAGTGACAACAAGAGAGGCCCCTTGCTCATAATCACAATAGATTTGCTCATCACCATCTGAACCATCACCATCTTCAGTTTCTTCTTCAGGTTCACTACAAGACTCATATTCTCCATTCTCGGTGATCAGCATGGTACGCTTGTTGGGACAATCCTTCTTCATGTGGCCACGTCCCTTACATGTAAAGCACTCTATCTCACTAGTTTTCCCCATGGAGCCAATGGAGGATGAACTAGGAGCTGCAAATTTGCTCTTCTCCTTCAAATTTGATGCATCATTTCTGCTCGTGGCTCCATGTGCATGGGGCTGATTTCCACCACCAGAACTAGTCATAATACCTCGACCAACGTTGAATTGAGGTATAAACTTACTCCCACTTGATGTAGCTCGAGCTGTGAAGGACGTAGTTCTGTTTTGCTTCGAGTCTTCTTGCAATTGACGTTCAGCCTTAGAAGCAAGATGTACCGGCTCTACTACATTACGATATGGCTGCAAATCAACCACTCGTTTAACATTAGGATTCAGCCCATAGAAGAACCTTGCCATGGACTGCTCCTCATCTTCATGTATGTTGGCTCTTATCATTGCCTTCTCCATCTCCTTATGATACTCCTCAACTGATAACTTTCCTTGCCTCAAATTCTGGAGCTTATCAAAGATGTCACGTCTATAATGCCTTGGGACAAATCTTGCCCTCACCTCTCTTTTCATTTCTATCCATGTAGCAACATCAGGCTCTCCTTCTTCTTCTCGCTGAGTCTGAACTTGCTCCCACCAAATTAGAGCATAGTCTTCAAATTCAAGTGAGGCCATTGCTAATTTCTTCTCTTCAGAGTAGTTGTGCATGCAGAAAATCTTGTCAACCTTCAATTCCCATGTGAGATAACTTTCTGGATCAGATCCACCATCAAACTTGGGCATGGTAAATTTCAGCTTTCCAAACCTCTCCACCTCCTGCCGTCCACGACCATAGTTTCTACGATGATGAAATCTGTCATTCTGGTGCATGCCTTCTTCATCTTCATCAAACTCATCTCCACTACCTTCATGGTGCAGATTTGCTCTTCGGTGGCCTCCTCTAAGACCACGACCAGCAGCAACTTCATGATGACCACGTCCATTACCATGATCATTTCCACGTCCGGGACCAGGAGGTCTCATGGCATGGGGACCAGGAGCACAGTTTCTTCTAGCTTGTGCATTGGAGGCAGCACCTTCCCCATCAGTTACATTTTGTTCTTCACCATGGACACTTGCATCTTCTCGGTTCTGACGAAGCTCTCGCACAATATCAGCAACAATACCAGTCCTCATGGCTGCCTTGTTCTGAGTGAGTTGCTCATCAATATTACCCATAAGTTGCTGCAAATCTCTCGACAACTTGTCTTGCTTCTCTTCAATTGGGTCAAGGCTATTTCTGAACTCTCGGCGTAGATGATCACGTAATGCGTTGAAGTGAAACCGTGTGACAGGCTGATTGAGATGCCCATTTCCTTCAACATCATACTCCTTTTCTTCACCTGCCATGGTTAGTTCTCCAAAAGCCCTATAGTACTAGAAGCATATATGTGGATAACAACTCAATCTCACCTCACTTACCAACCGAAGCTCATGTAACTTCCAAATGAGAGCAGAATCATGCTCAACCGTGGTGTCGGTGGTTGGTATATAAAGAGTGATAATCAAGCGAATACAAGTCTAGGGTTGCACATGCGGGGCTGTTTGGTGGAGTTTGGGTGGGGTATATATGTAGCAAAAGGTGCACTAATCTGCAATCTAGATATTGTTGAACCAAGTAATCATCCACACAAGATTCTAATGCATTTAGTTGCTGAATGGGATATATGTGAGGTACATGCAACTCTCGCCAAGGAATCAGATTTGCTGCAAGCAAGGATTGAAGACTTTTCACACTTGACACGTTTCAGCTCACAACACAAACATGGATTTCTCAAGATATAAGTGAAGAACAGTCCCAAGTTTTCTCTCCTTTGCTTCTTGCACACACTTTCTTTCTTTGGGCAGATCTCTCTTTTTTTTGCTTTTTTTTGCTCTTTTTTTGACAAACTTTCAACAAGGGACTTGGATCTAAACACACACTTTGGGGGAATCACGAAAATCACAATAGATGAAGTCAACCAACAAGAGCATGCAGCTGAAACTTTGGCAGCAAACACACACGAACTGATCTGATTTTACTGGGTGGAAAAGACAATGGGAATAAGATCTAACAAGGATGAATGGAGATCACACAGTGCGGGCTTTTCAAAATGCACAAAAACACTCAAAATGGACTCCGAATGACAAAGATATGCATGATTTGGTGGAGGATGCAGATCTGAAATCTATGCACGAAAATGAACACGAACACACAAGATTGGATAGGGGGGAAACTCAGCAACTAAAAACAAAGATCTAGTGGACAAGAACTTGATAAAACTCACCAAATAACAGATTAAAGGCTACAAAGGGCTAGGTAAAGGGATTTTTTTTGTGGGGCTATTTTCTGGACTTTTAGGATGAACAAGAACACGAACTAACCTAGGGATACAAGATCCTACCGTGTCAACCGAAGCTCTGATACCAAGATGATATGGGGTTGCCCAATCTTCACGGAGGATCGGCTCTATGTTGCGAATCAACGCCACCTGAAGGGTACGAAGGAAACCCTCAATCCCAACCAACAACGTTGTCGGGTAAAGGATAACTAGTGCAACCTGACGAGACCGAAGCTAACTATTGCAAATGCAACAACCAGCGACAAGTATTCGCCCAACCACACTCTTAGTTCCAATCCACGCAACCACGCACGAAGTTGGAAGCACGAACTGGTCGCCGCCTCAACGGCTGCTGTTGTAAAATCACAAAGTGAGTTTACCCTCTAACAAGGCAAGATTACAAGAGCTAAGGAGGAAGTGAACTCTCAAACAATATTCTGGTTGCACTTAGCTAACCTATGCTGAAATCGAATTGCCGAAGAGTTGTGGCTGAAGTGGGGGAAGCGGTATTTATACTAGGAACAACCCTCCTAGTTTAGGTGTGAAACCAGGCCAAAAGAGGGGCTCAAATTCGTGCTAACCAGCTGGTCAAGGGAGCAAACTCATGGAGCCTCGCGCAGCAATTAATGCCCTAGACAGCTTGCATTGGAACTCTCATATCCTTTGACTCAGGACACCAAATGATGCACCGTTTGATTTTCCTGAAAGTAGACTTCATATGCTCTCCATTTTATACTCCCACACATGTTGGATGCTCATATATTTGCGTTGCATGATTCAGCAAGTTCTGGGACGAATTCTGGAACTGCACATGCAACAATAGAGTGTTGAGATGGCTTGCTATTCTTCCTTGCGGTGTAACTAGTTGTCCTTGTCACCAAAACAAGGCTTTCATCAGAGTTGAAACTTGTTCTCTTTAAACTTGTTGAATGGGCTCCAAAACTTGGTTCTTCATGTGCTGAATGTTGTTGGTTGTCCTTGACATTGTACCTAAGTAAAATCAGCACACGAGATTTAGGCAGTATAAAGTTCTCATGGTCATTTGAATTATGATAAGCTAGGAGTGCGTTCACCTCTTGTGCTATTTGTTTGGCACGGCTCCTTGTCATGGGACCCAAATAGATCTTCTTTGTAGAAGCTTCACTTGATGGCTGAGATTTATCATGAGGAGAAGATGATAAACAAGGTGAACCTGGGATGTCCTCATCAATTGTTCTTCTTCATTGTTCACTTGGCGGTGCATGGCGACGTGCTCGAGGGCTTCCATTTCGCCGTCGCTCATGGAGTCATACGTGCCATCGTCTTTGAAGACCATGGTTCGCTTGTTGGTGCACTCGTAGGACTTGTGGCCTCAGCCTCCACAAGTGAAACACTTGAAGGAACTCGTCTTGATGGTCTCATTGATAGAGGCAAAGGTGTCCCGTATTTTGATGAGATGGTGGCTATCATTTTAGAGTAAGTCGACTTTGACGATCCGACTACGAACGTGCGAGGACGTCGCGCCTTAGCAATCGCTAAACCAACTCCGAGGGGTTATTGACCACGCTGGAGCACGATCAACCTGACCACGAGGGCCTCTTTCCTGCGAGCAAACGAAGAACAAGCAAGAAAGTGAGATTGCAATCTGGATATTGCGAATATAAGATGAAAGCTTTATTGATCAAGGTGGGGTTCTGTGATGTCTTGGTCTGGTCGTTGGACACAAACGAAGTACGCGAAGTTGCAGCTATGGCGAACTTTTAATCTAAACAAAACCCAAAGTCTAAACGATGCCCTAAGGGTGTATATATGGAGGAGAGAGGGGGAATTTCGTGGCCCTTGGTTGAGGGGTCCGAAACCAACCCTAACTCTTGTTTCCCCACACATAGGGACTCTAAAAACAGCCTATACTTAAGTATTTCGAAAATACATGGGCCTGGCCCAATAATAAGGTGACGCAGCACCTAGAATAGCTTCTGGACGAAATTTATGAAGTGGCATCTTATATATTTCGTCCCATGCTTCATGCACTCATTATGGTGGCTTTAGAGTCCTGGAATCATCACTTGTAACTCCGTTCTTGTTCCCCTTGCACATGCCATCATCTCCATGCTTGAACTTGCTCCAAGGTTCATCTTTCTTGTCCAAGCTAGGCCCTTCATTTGTAAGAAAAACAAATGTATCCAACTTAGGCAGCATCATATTCACATGAACATTAGAATCGTTACCAAGAAACGAATGTACCTGATAATTCAATTGGCGTGCGCGAGCTCTAGTAATTAGTCCAGTATGTACAGCAGCAGGGGCTGTGGGTGTAACAATGGTATTGATGTCCTCGTCACTCATCGGTTGGGGTTGATGATGATGAAGCTCTTGGCTTGAAGTTGCCCGTAGTAGGGTTGCTTGCAGTTGGCGAAACTTTCTTGGAAGTCAACTTGTCGATGTTGGAAGTAGAAGGTCTTGTAGTCGGTGTTGGAGTCGTTGAAGCTTGGTTATTGGAGACGCCGTAGGACTTCGATGAGAACTTGGCATACTTGAAATCATCTTGCACTTGGCGTTCCTCTTTGGTAGCTTGGTGCACTAGCTCGATGAGATTTGAGTATGGTTGGAAGTCGGCGATCTTCTTGACAGGATGATTGAGTCCATTCAAGAAACATGCCATTGTTTGCTCATCATCTTCCGTGACATTGGCTCGTATCATGGAAATCTCCATCTCCTTGTAGTACTCTTCAACGCTCTTGGTTCCTTGCTTGAGTTGTTGGAGTTTCTTGAAGAGATCGCGGTTGTAGTAGGTAGGTACGATGCGTGCTCTCATGACATCCTTCATTTGCGCCCAAGTAGTGATGGGTGGTTCACCTCTTGCCTCTCGGCGCTCAATGACTTGTTCCCACCAAATGAGCACATAGTCTTGGAACTCAAGGGATGCCATTGCAATCTTCTTCTCTTCGTCATAATTGTGCAAACAGAAAATCTTGTCAACTTTCAATGCCCATGAAAGGTACTCTTCGGGATCGTTGCTTCCGTTGAACTTGGGCATGGTGAACTTGAGCTTGCCGAAGCGTTGCTCTTCATTGTGTTGGGGTCAGGGATGATGAAGCCCATGTTGTAGATGATTGTTCAACTCGTGGTGCTCTTGACGCGGAGGGTTGTTATCCGCATGTTGCTCTTGTCATGGAGGATTTCCATTGTCTTCATGCTCTCTATGAACTTGATGGTGTTGGCGAGCTTGTGGAGGATCTTCGCGAGCTCAAAGAGGAACTTGACGATGCACGCGAGCGTGAAATCTTTGTTCTTGAATTTCTTCGCGATGTGCTTCTTCTTGTTCACGGGCTTGTCGGCTTCGGTCGGCAATGGCTCGACTCGAATCGCATAGAGCGTGTTGCGCCGCAAGTGCTTAAGCCTCACGGAGTTGTTGTGCTTGACGATGTGCCTCGGCATCTTGGGCATTTTGGTGTAGACGCGCTCGCTCTTCCTCTTCATCTTGGCGTTGACGTTGCCGTTCTCGTGCAAGCGCAAAGGCTTCTTGAGTTTGACGTTGTCGGCGCTCTTGAGAGTCAGTGTCTTTTAGGGGATTGAGGCTTGCTTGACGGTTGGCGCGCGCGGCTCGACGAAGGGTGTTCGATGTCGGTGTACTTGAGCCAGAGAGGGTGAAGTCGGAGTGGTGGCTTGAACAGCTCCTTCTTGAAGTGGAAGACGAGCTATTGAGCAACAAAGCACGAATTTCGTCCATCCTTGCGTCATTCTCTTGCTTGTGATCGTCGAGCTTGTGGTCGAAGTAGTCCTTTGTACGTTGCTGGGGAAGACGCAAGTCGGCGGCAAGGTTGTTGATGCGTTCACTCATCGCTTGTTGCTCTTGATGCAAAGCACGTTGTGCACCAAAGAGGTGACTCTTGGTGACGAAGGAGTTCATGTCGTCGTCTTGCTCCATGAAGAGTGGGTTGGTAGAAGTACTTGGCCTATCCATCATTCCAAGACAAATGTGAGTAGTAGAAAGAGAGGAACGAGTACCAAATGTACCTTGACCGAAGTTGAAAGTGGATCGAGGATCACTCCAATGTAGGACAAGGAAATATCACAATTGGTACGAGTTCTTGTCGGTTTCTCACACCTACACAAGTAAAAGCTTTTGGTGGAGCTTGGTTAGGATGGTGGCAGAAAATTTAATGTAATTGTAAGTGAACTTCAATAATGTTGGAAAAGATTCGCAAGATGCAATGTAACAAGTAGACCAAGCATATAAGGTACACGGAAACACACACGCAAAAAGATAAGTGGGGTTGTGCAACCAAGGGTGAGCCAAAATGTGGAATCCATGAAAATGCTCTTGTTGCACAACACTAGAGAGACGCTAGCACGATTGCACGATAGGCGGATACAAGAACTTGTGCACAACCTACTTAGCAAAAATGCAACGACTTCTATCCCAAATACTTTGTATGCAAGGTGTTGCTATGATATGATCCAAGATGATCGAGTATGACAATATTAATGTTGTATGATGCTATGGTTCTTGCTTAAAAGCTCTTTGCGTATCTTTCCTCTTTGCTTAAAATCATGGTTGGCTCTTTGATGTTTGAGCTCTTTTCTCATGCAATGTTTGACTAACCAAGATAGCAAGTGAGTATGCGATGACAAGTTTGTGACACAAGAGATGATACCAATATAGGCAACAATGATTTATGTATGTATGCTATCGGAAGTATGATCACTAATGTGCACAAGTCTTGTTGCCGGCAATACTCAATGGCTAGTCTCGATGGGTAAGCAACGCAAAGGAGTAAGGCTATGATGGCTATCAATGTAATGGCAAGAATGATATGTCCAATACCAAGATTAGGTTACCGGTCTTGCTTCTGGTATGGTGTCAAAATGGTGGCACGAATACCAAGTCGTAGTCGAGGTGGTCGTTGTTGATGACGCGTCCGTGGCGAAGATGAGCAGCGTTGATGTCGATGTCGAACCGTACCTATATAGCCGAAACACAAAAGGATACGGTACCGCAACTCAAATTCTCAAACCTCAAAGTAGCAATTGTGTCGGAGAGTGAAACGGTCCAAAAATGGTGGGTAATGCGGAAGTGGTGGAGGTATGCGGAAATATATATGGTATATGGTGAGCACCGGAACAAATTTTGGTGGAAAATTGGGTAGAGCTGTGGAAGTAGTGCGAACTTTCTGTCGAAGCCGGATGTTCCGGGCAAGACGGAGGTTTCGGGGAAAGCCGGAAGGTCCGGGAGCCGGAATGTCCGGGCTGGACCGGAAGTTCCGGTGGTCGTGATTCTGCCAAGAACAGAGACTTCGGGATCGTGAATTTGGCCGGAAAAACTTGGGGGAAAAGCCCAAATCCGAAGGGGAAAAGAAGAAATTGGAGGAAAAGAAGGGTGGGAAGGCTAGATCTACGAGCCAGACACAAAATTCACGGATCAAAACCAACAAAATCTCAACACACGAACGAATCAGGAAAAAAAATTTGGGGCTATTTTTGGTGGGGATTTTCGGATTAGGACGAAAAACAACAAAATTAGACTATAAACACAAAGGGGAGGCTCCCAAATCGTGATCAACCTTGCTCTAGATACCAAGATGATGTAGGGTAGGAACCCTATATCCCGATCATTCCCGAAAGGAGTGGATCCTGCGAAGAACACGAGGGGGAAACGAGGGGAATCACGAGGGGAAACACGAGAGAAACACTAAAACCAACAAGAATGATCACACATGCGCTAGATCCATGAACACAAAGGAAGATACAAGATCCAAAGTCAACAACGGACGATACAAGAGGTAACCGGTTCTTCTCCGTGAGGAGGCCTTGAATCCACGGGGGGATCTTCCCTTAGAAAGGGGGCTTGAATCCAAAGGGATCTTCTCCGAAGAGGCCACGGTCTCTCGCACGGAGGAGACCCGATATGGATGAGCATAGCTCTATCTCTCAAATGAGCTAAACCAACGCTAACCCAAGAAAGTCGTATGGGATAGAGTATATATAGTATAGGTGACGAAAGGGTACACGGGCCTCGGCCCAAGTGGCTGCATGCAGGCAGGGCTGGAAGTTCCGGGCTAGGCCAGAAGTTCCGGGCACCGGAGCTTCCGGGGAGGGTTCGTCCTAACCAGAGAGTTGGCGCGGTGGAGATGTGCTGGCATCCGGGGGCCGGATGGTCCGGGCAGGCCGGAGGTTCCGGGCGCTAGAAGGTCTGGGACGGGGTCCGGGCTAACCCGAGAGTTGGCACGCCTGGGCTGGTCGAAGTCATCGGCGGCCGGAAGCTCCGGGTCGGCCGGAAGTCCGGGGGCCGGAAGTTCCGGGCTCTGGCCGGAAGTTCCGGGCTCTGGCCTGAAGTTCCGGGCTGTCCAGAGTGTTGACGCCTGTCTCTTCTTCTACAGTCCTCGGCTCCGAGTCTTGAGCGTTGTACCTGATGACACATAGTATCTCGGACTTAGGCAGTAGCCATGTCTCACTTGAAGAGGGGGAAAACTCAAGTAGGAGTGATGTCACCTCGGATTGAATAGCACGTGCCCTAGCCCTTATCATTGGTCCACTTGGAGCTTGGATAGTTAAGGTGGCATCCATGGGGATGGTCGTGGGATGCTCCGCATCACCAGCACCTCCATCAGGTGCCACCTCCAGCCGTGATACAAGAAAGCAGGCACAACCACCACTATCTACCAAGAGCACATCTCCTGGGCCTGCGCAGAGTTCTTCTTCTTCCATGGCATCAACAGGGCACACAAGTGATATTATTTGTCGTCGTTGTAAGGGAAGAGGACATTTTGCGAGAGAATGCCAATCTCAGCGTGTGATGATTGCTACTGAGGATGGTGGGTATGAGCCCGCTAGTGACTATGATGAGGAGACTTTGGCTCTTATTACACGTGAAGAACACGGTGGAGATGATTCTGATCATGAGACGCAATACATGGCTCCTGAAGATGCTGACAGGTATGAATGTTTAGTTGTTCAACGTGTTTTGAGTGTGCAGGTCACACAAGCTGAGCAAAATCAGAGGCATAATTTGTTCCATACAAAGGGAGTTGTGAAGGTGTAACGCCCTCGATGCGGCTATAGCTCCTACGTGTCGAGGCACGACTTAGAGACATAACCTCATTGAAAGCAATGTCGCAAGTTAGGCAATCTTCACAACATCCCATGTAATATAAATAATAAAAGGGGAGATACATAGTTGGCTTACACTCGCCACGTCAATCAAAGGTCCATAAATAGCATTACAACATTCAAACACTCATGGCCCGACTACGGCGCCAAAACAAAAGATAAACCCAACATGCGACACGGTCCCGATCGCCCCAACTGGGCACCACTACTGATCATTAGGGAAAGACACGTAGTATCAGCATGAGTCCTCGTCGAACTCCCACTTGAGCTCATGCGCGTCATCTGGAATGGAATCATCAGGCCCTGCATCTGGTTTGGATGTAATCTGTGAGCCACAGGGACTCAGCAATCTCGCACCCTCGTGATCAAGACTATTTAAGCTTAAAAGGTAAGGCAAAGGAAAATATGTGGAGCTGCAGCAAGCGACTAGCATATATGGTGGCTATCCTATTCGCAAAAGAGAGCGAGAAGAGGAAGCAAAGCGCGAGCGAGTAACTAGAGGGCATCCTGCAGCAAGCATTACTCCAACACCGTGTTCACTTCCCGGACTCCGCCGAGAAGAGACCATGACGGCAACTCACACAGTTGATTCATTTTAATTAAGTTAAAGTTCAAGTTATCTACAACCGGACATTAACAAATTCCCATCTGCCCATAACCGCGGGCACGTCTTTCGAAAGTTCAAATCCCTGCAGGGGAGTCCCAACTTAGCCCATGACAAGCTCTCACGGTCAATGAAGGAATAGACCTCCTCCCGAGACGTTCCGATCAGACTCGGTATCCCGGTTCTTCAAGACACTTCGACAAGTTAAAACAAATCCAGCAACACCGCCCGAATGTGCCGACAAATCCCGATAGGAGCTGTAGATATCTCGTTCTCAGGGCACACTCAGATTGTCTAAACTTCCGGTAGGCCAGCCCAAAGTTGCCCCTGGTAGCCACCGGCGGCTCACGAGGTGGACCAACACTCAGAGGAGCACTGGCCCGGGGGGGTTTAAATAAGATGACCCTCGGGCTCCGGAAACCCAAGGGAAAAAGAGGCTAGGTGGCAAATGGTAAAACCAAGGTTGGGCATTGCTGGAAAAGCTTTAATCAAGGCGAACTATCAAGGGGTTCCCATTATAACCCAACCGCGTAAGCAACGCAAAATCCAGGAACATAACACCGATATGACGGAAACTAGGGTGGCAAGAGTGGAACAAAACACTAGGCGAGAGGCCGAGCCTTCCACCCTTTACCAAGTATATAGATGCATTAAGATAACATGGCAATATAATGATATCCCAACAAGTAAATAATGTTCCAACAAGGAACGGTCTCCAATCTTCACCTGCAACTAGCAACGCTATAAGAGGGGCTGAGCAAAGCGGTAACATAGCCAATCAACGGTTTGCTAGGACATGGTGGGTTAGAGGTTTGACATGGCAATTTGGGAGGCATGATAAGCAAGTGGTAGGCATCGTAGCATAGGCATAGCAAAAGAGCGAGCATCTAGCAAAGCAAAGATAGTAGTGATTTTGAGGGTATGATCATCTTGCCTGCAAAGTTGTCAGAGTTGACTGGATCCTCGAAAGCAAAACTCAACCGGCTCCTCGTTAGCGAACTCGTCTCCCGGCTCTACCCAAATAAGACAAACAAGCAACCAGGACACAATCAACCACGTGCAAAGCTCAAACAAGATGATGCAATCATGGTATGCTATGCGGGATGCGATATGTGATGCATATGCAAGATTTGACAAGGAATGAATGAACCTGGCCTCAACTTGGAAATCCAAGTGTGCCACTGGAGAGGTGATATGAAATCTCTTGGAAATGATATAAAGATCACCAGAATCGGAGTTACGGTTTGGAAATGGCAAGCAATTCAAATATGACCACGTTCTGTGATTTACAGCAAGTAGCCATCTAAATGCAACAAGATGAACATGCTACAGCACTCAAACATGGCAAAAAAATACATGGCAGGTATCCACTCATGATGCTTAACAAAAGACTAGCACTGAGCTACGGCCAATTCATCCATTAACAGGTTCAAACAAGCATGGCAAAAATGCATTTGGCAAAAAGATCTCAGACTTAGTGAAATTAACACTTGTCTGGAATTTCAGATCAGATAGCACTCTTTGGAGCATGAAAACTCTATGCTACCGGACCTGAACATGGAAGGGTAAAGCATGGCATGGAGCTACTCAAAGAGCTTAACAAAAGTCCCTTAGTGACCTTGAGCCAAAAGGGATCATAAAATACATTTGCAAGCATGCGAACATGGCAAAAACATAATCAGATCACAGACTTATAGAGAAAAACTAGAGCATGCAAAACAGATATCAAGTAGGCAAGTTTGCGAGCTCGATGCACTCACTACAGAGCAAGGCATGACAATCTAAGCATACACCCATCAAGAATACACAAAATACAAGCTAGAAATGGCAAGAACAATAACATAGCATGCACGGATCAACTACAACATCCTCGGCAAAATCGCTAACAAGTAGACAATCTGCCCAGATTCACGAAATAGCAAAAGTAGAGCTCGATTGACTCAAGCTAGCGTGCTCCACAATTGCAAATAAAGACATGGATGGATAGAGCACTAAAATATTAACAAAACATACTTACTGATCCTCCTCAAAAGAGGCACGGATCACTAGGAAACAACATGAACATATGGCATAATGAGATAAACAGATCAAGGACTTCGTGGAAATGCTAAGTCCCTGAAATCAGCATTAATGAATGCACCACTTTGCAAAATTGTTCTACTCACCACACACATCACAAAAATACACGGGTTGCACCTTTGGATAGATGGAAAAACATATAACAAAACACATGTAGAGCTCAGGGGCATATCATGCACACAATAATAATGGCAAAAATGACAAATATCTAATTGGAGCAGCAGATCTGACAATTATCTCACATAGCATTCTTCTAATAGTATTCCGGGCATCAAGATGAACTCAAATGAAAATGATGCAATGAGACGAAATGATGTGCTCTCTGAGACGAACATTTTGATATGCTATATGCCCAAAACGGAGCTTCAGATGAGGAGTTACGGCACGATGAACAGAGGCAAAATATCTAGGGTTTCGGGCAAAAAAGTCAACCGAGCAATTTGGATCTGGATCTGGATCCGGTTCGGCGCGCTTCCCGAGGTTCGTCCTCGCCAGAGATGGATCTTGAGCTCGTCGGAGAAAGGCCGGCGGGGAAGGAGGAAGCGCGGGACGGCGCCCGCCGGAGCTTGCCGAGGCGGCGGGGTGGCGGCGCCGGCGCGGCGAGGCGGCGCAGGCGCGGCGGCCGAGGCGGCAGGTACCGGTAGCCGTGGCGGCGCGCGCCGGTGAGGGCGACGGGCGGCGGAGGGAAGTCCGGTGGGGCGGCCGACAGTGGGGAAGATGGCCCCGGGCGGCGCCGGGAGACAACGGGCCTCAGGGGCCCCTCCTGGGCCTCCCGGGCCGGCGGCGACGGCGAAGTGGGGCGGCGGCGCGACCCAATCAGGATCCGACACGTGGCGGTGGCAGCGTGGGTTGGACAATGTCTGGTCCGGCGGATTTTGTCCGGCGACGGCGGGTGGAGATGGATCTAGGGTTTTCGGGAGGAAGGAGAAGGAGATTTTTGGGGGTGTCTTTATATAGGCATAGAGGGAGCTAGGAGTGTCCAAATGAGGTGCGGTTTTCGGCCACGCGATCGTGATCGAACGCTCTAGATGATGAAGAAGGTTATGGTGGGTTTTGGGCCAAAATGGAGGGGTGTTGGGATGCAACACACACGAGGCCTTTTCGGTCCCTCGGTTAACCGTTGGAGCATCAAACGAAGTCCAAATGGTATGAAACTTGACAGGCGGTCTACTGGTAGTAAACCAAGGCCGCTTGGCAAGTCTCGGTCCAATCCGGAAATGTTTAATCCCCACACACGAAAGAAAAGTAGAAATGACCCTCAGAGGAGAACGAAGCGCCGGAATGCAAAACGGACAACGGGGAAAATGCTCGAATGCATGAGATGAACACGTATGCAAATGCAATGCACATGATGAAATGATATGAGATGCATGACAACGATAACAACGCACAGAGACAAAGACCCTAACCCGAGGAAATAAAATAACTTAACGCCGGAAACGGCAAGAGTTGGATTATATAATGGGTAAATCATATCCGGGGTGTTACAACACTCCACCACTATGAAAAGATATCGTCCCGAGATCTAGGACTGAAAGAATGCCGGGTACTCAGAACGGAGGTGATCCTCGCGTTCCCAGGTAGATTAATGGTCGGAATGATGTGACCACTTGACTTTGAGGAATTTGATTGAGTTGTTGCGAGTCTTGCGTTCAGTCTCTTCAAGAATAGCAACGGGGTGCTCATGATAAGAGAGATCTTCTTGGAGCTCAATGTCCTCGAAGTTGACGGTGCGGTCAGGAGTCTTGAAGCACTTTCAAAACTGAGAGACATGGAACACGTCATGAATCTTTGCAAAGTTTGAAGGAAGCTCGAGTTGATAGGCGAGATCGCCTCTCTTGCTGACGATCTTGAAAGGTCCCACGTATCTAGGGGAAAGCTTCCCTTTGATACCGAAGCGACGAGTACCTTTCATAGGAGAGACGCGGAGGTAAACCTGATCTCCGATCTCAAAAGCCAAATCACGGTGCTTACTATCATGGTAGCTCTTCTGGCGGGATTGGGCTGCTTTGAGGTTATCTCGAATGACTTTGCACATCTCCTCTGCCTCTGTGATTAAGTCATTGCCGAGAAGCTGACGTTCACCGGTTTCAGACCAGTTGAGAGGGGTACGACACTTCCTGCCATACAGAATTTCGAATGGGGCCTTGCCCGAACTTTCTTGAAAACTGTTGTTGTAGGAGAATTCAGCATATGGAAAACAATCCTCCCACTTCACGCCGAAGGAGATCACACAAGCCCTGAGCATATCTTCAAGAATCTGATTGACACGCTCGACTTGACCGCTAGTTTGAGGATGGAAAGCTGTGCTGAAGCGGATGTTGGTACCCATGGCCTTTTGAAAAGAATCCCAAAACTTGGAGGTAAAGATGCTGCCACGGTCTGAAGAGATCACTTGAGGAATCCCATGCAGAGAGACAATCCCAGAGGTATAGGGCTCCGCCAATTGAGCTGCAGTGATCGACTCTTTGATAGGCAGAAAGTGAGCCACTTTAGTGAGTTTGTCGGTGAGAACGAATATAGCATCATTGCCATGTTTGGACTTTGGAAACCCAGTCACGAAGTCCATCTCAATGTTGTCAAACTTCCATTCTGGAATGGCAAGAGGTTGGAGGAGACCCGCTGGACTTTGGTGTTCTGCCTTCACTCTTCTGCAGACATCACATTCATTCACGAACTGAGCAATCTCGTGCTTCATTCGAGTCCACCAATAAGCCTGCTTGAGGTCCTGATACATCTTCATGCTCCCAGGGTGGATGGAGAGGAGAGAATTGTGAGCCTCGTTCATGAACACTTTACGAAGGTCACCTTTGGGCACAACAATACAATCCTCGAAAAAGAGAGTATCCTTGTCATCAAGGCGGTAGCACTTATACTTGGGTTGACTCTTGGCAATCCCAATCTTTACCTTCTTCACCATAGCATCAAGAAGCTGGGCTGGGCGAATCTGGTCTTCCAAGGTAGGAGAGACTTGAAGGTTGGCGAGGAAACCTTGAGGAACAACTTGCAGATTAAGTTTGCGGAAAGCTTCACAAAGCTCGGGTTGATAAAGCTTGAGAATTAGACTGTTGCAGTAAGCCTTCCTGCTCAATGCGTCAGCAATCACATTGGCCTTGCCTAGAGTATACTCGATACTCGGATTATACTCTTGAATCATTTCGACCCATCGAGTCTTCCTGAGGTTGAGATTAGGCTGAGTGAAGATGTACTTGAGACTCTTGTGGTCAGTGAAGATGTCCACTTTTCTTCCCAATAAGAGATGTCTCCAAGTCAAAAGAGCATGCACAACTGCCGCCAACTCGAGATCATGAGTGGGGTAGTTCTTCTCATTGGGCTTCAACTGGCGAGAAGTATAAGCCACAACTTTCTTCTCTTGCATCAACACTGAACCGAGACCTTGGAGAGAGGCATCGCAAAAGACCTCGTACGGTTTGGATTCATCAGGCGGAGTCAGAACTGGAGCAGTGACCAATTTCTCTTTCAAAGTGTTGAAAGCAATGTCACACTCCGGAGACCAAACGTACTTGACGTGCTTCTGGAGAAGATTTGAGAGAGGCTTCGCGATCTTAGAAAAGTTTTCAACAAATCTTCGACAGTAGCTTGCGAGACCGAGGAAGCTACAGAGTTGCTTCATGATCTGAGGTGGTTCCCAATTCACAATTGCAGACACCTTCTTAGGATTCACCACGATGCCCTTGGCAGAGATGATATGACCAAGATAAAGAACCTCATCGAGCCAAAATTCGCATTTGGATAACTTGGCATAGAACTGGTGTTCCCTCAGCTTATCGAGTACCAAACGCAAGTGCTTGGCATGATCTTCCTTGTTCTTTGAAAAGACCAGAATGTCGTCGAGATAGACCAAAACGAAGTCATTGGTGTAGGCGTTGAATATAAAGTTCATCATGTGAGAGAAAGTCGGAGGAGCGTTAACGAGGCCAAAAGACATGACAGTTATTTATATGAACCATAGCTTGTCCTGAAAGCCGTCTTGGGAATATCTTGCTCATGTATTCGAATCTGATGATAACCCATACAGAGATCAAGCTTGGAGAATACTTGGGCACCTTTGAGTTGTTCGAACAGCTCGTTGATGTTGGGAAGTGGGTATTTGTTCTTGATGGTCTTCTTGTTCAATGGACGGTAATCAACACAAAGTCGGCCCGTTCCATCCTTCTTTTTCACAAAAAGAACACCACAACCCCATGGAGAAGAACTAGGCCGGATGAGACCCATTCTCTCTTGAATATCGAGTTGCTTCTTCAGCTCCTTCAACTCTTCAGGTCCGACCTTGTAAGGACGCTTGCACACTGGTTCCGTGCCAGGCTCAAGATCGATGACAAATTCAACTGGCCGGTGCGGAGGCATTCCTGGAAGCTCTTCTGGAAAGACGTCTTGATATTCGCAAACGACTGGAATTTGCGAGATAGCATCCCGTTCACCCTTCTCATTGAGAGAAAACAGACGGATGGTATTATCCCGAGCGGCAAAGACAATTACATCCTCAAACGAATGAATCAATTGAATCTACCTGGCTGCACAATCAAGCTGAGCCTTGTGCTTAGAAAGCCAATGCATCCCGAGAATAAGATCAATATCCGAGTTACCAAGGATCATTGGAGAAGCCAGAAACTTTAAATCACCCATCGAGATAGAAATATCCGGAACATCGTAGTTAGCGAGCAAACATCTACCCGGAGAGACAACTGCTAGTGGTTTATGCATAACTTGAGAATACCACCCATGCTTAGATGCAAAAGGTCTCGAGATAAAACAATGCGATGCACCAGTGTCAAAAAGAACTTTAGCAGGAACGTCGTTAACAGGAAGGTTACCCATGATGACATCTGACGAGTCCTCTGACTGAGCTGCATTCACCATGTTAACCTTGGCGTACTTGGGGTTATGCTTGACCACAGTTGTACTTGCCAATCTCACAGGAGGAGGAGGAAGACGCCTCTGATTGAAACATTTGTTGGCATAGTGACCCTTCTGTTGGCACTTGTTGCACGTGACCTCTGAAAGCGGACGGTGATACGGAGCACTTGATCTTGGAGCTTGAGACAAAGTCTTGTTCTGAAAGCCAGGGTTGGGGGGGGGGGAAGATCCACTGCCACCTTTGCTCTTCTGCTGATACGGCTGACGGAACGGAGGAGGAGGAAGCCAATACTTCTGCTGCTTGGCCACTTGAGTAGAGGAAGAAGGAGTAGTGTCTCTGACTCGCTTCTTGGAAGCATCACACCTCAGTTGAGCAGCCTCTTGCTTCAATGCCATGTTGTAGAACTCATCGTACCTCAAGGGCTCAAAGAGAACAAGAGCTAGCTGGATTTCTTCTCTGAGACCACCCCTGAACTGGTATATCATGCTCTTCTCATTAGGGACGTCCTGCTTAGCAAAGCGGGCGAGCTTCTGAAACAACTTGTTGTAGTCATAGACAGACAAAGAGCCTTGCTTCAGGTTGTGGAATTCCTCACGCTTGCTTTCAACCACGCTCTGAGGAATATGATGAGCTTTAAAGTCTTGAAGGAATTCATCCCAGGTAATCACATGGCCTCCTCTGGAATCCTTGTACTGTTGGAACCATTCTGCAGCTTGATCTTTGAGTTGGAAGGAAGCGAACTTGATGAAGTCCTCAGGCCTGACGTTACTGCACTCGAAATGCTTGCACAGATCCACAAGCCAATCATCAGCATCAGTTGCCTCAACACAATTGCTAAAAGACTTTGGCCCGTTAGCAAGGAGCTGGTTGAGTGTAGCAAAGTGATTCTGATTATTGCCTTGGTTGCCTTGGTTCTCTTGATTGCGCTCTTGAAGAATTTGCATGATCAACTGCGTGTTTGCATTGGTTGCAGCCATCACAGCTTGCCATGCCTCCAGAGGAGGAGGAGGTGGTGGCGGATCCTGATTCTGATTCCGATTGGTGCTCTTAGCGGGAGCCATCCTGAAGAGGGTGACAACCGTTAGCACATTGACAGATAAAATGAAGCTGAATCAAACGGGGTGAAATCGCAACATATAGTCTTCACATCCGAACAAAATGAACAAATGCATTCCAATTGAAATGGTCACATATCCATAAATTGAGAAGCCACTTAGAATTTAGGTAGAGAAATAAATCAACAAGGTACGGATCAAGAATGAATACTCGGTAAGAAATCCCATTCTCAAACCAAATATCCATGGAAGGACTAGAACTACAAGAATTCCCACCTATGAAACTCCTGAACCTTTCCGGTTATGCAATCGGGTGTTGGGGATACAGGGGAAGCATAATATCTCACCCAAATCTAGCAAATCCTACATCCAGCTGTATCCATCCTTCAACACATAACCGAGAAAACTTCGGAAACCATCTACCTCAACCTTCGAAAGGCATCCGTTATACAAGTTATGGCGATACTCCTGAACTCCCGCCCCAGTACTGGGTGGCGTCGAGGTTATCTCACCAACGAACTGCATAAAAGAGATTTTCGATGTCGGCGTACTAAACTCAGGTATTGTAGAACTGCAATGATAAAATTGTGACGACAACACACTCGGAGCTCAACTCCCCGGGACACTACCACAACCCCTAAAGACAGGAGGCACCAAGAACAATGTTCTCGTCACAAAACCATCGGAACGATTCCATGATACCCGCGTGATCCTAAAATTTTTTTAGTGAAATTTGAGAAGAGAAGAGTCAAAACTCTACTTCAGGATGCCTTACCAGAGCGATGAGGAGACTGGGGAGTAAAAAGAATTCCTAAACTCTCTGATATATAATTCCTAAATGACTCAAAACATTTTTTTCTAGACTCAACAACGGCTGCTAAAACCGATCAAGCAATGGGGGCTCCTAAGGTCGGGGAAGGCTCTGATACTAACTTGTAACGCCCTCGATGCGGCTATAGCTCCTACTTGTCGAGGCACGACTTAGAGACATAACCGCATTGAAGGAAATGTCGCAAGTTAGGCAATCTTCACAACATCCCATATAATATAGATAATAAAAGGGGAGATACATAGTTGGCTTACACTCGCCACGTCAATCAAAGGTACATAAATAGCATTACAACATTCAAACACTCATGGCCCGACTACTGATCATCAGGGAAATACACGTAGTATCAGCGTGAGTCCACGTCGAACTCCCACTTGAGCTCATGCGCATCATCTGGAACGGAATCATCAGGCCCTGCATCTGGTTTGGAAGTAATCTGTGAGCCACAGGGACTCAGCAATCTCGCACCCTCGTGATCAAGACTATTTAAGCTTAAAAGGTAAGGCAAAGGAAAATATGTGGAGCTGCAGCAAGCGACTAGCATATATGGTGGCTATCCTATTCGCAAAAGAGAGCGAGAAGAGGAGGCAAAGTGCGAGCGAGTAACTAGAGGGCATCCTGCGGCAAGCATTACTCCAACACCGTGTTCACTTCCCGGACTCCGCCGAGAAGAGACCATCACGGCAACTCACATAGTTGATTCATTTTATTTAAGTTAAAGTTCAAGTTATCTACAACCGGACATTAACAAATTCCCATCTGCCCATAACCGCAGGCATGGCTTTCGAAAGTTCAAATCCCTGCAGGGGAGTCCCAACTTAACCCATGACAAGCTCTCACGGTCAACGAAGGAATAGACCTCCTCCCGAGACGTTTCGATCAGACTCGGTATCCCGGTACTTCAAGACACTTCGACAAGTTACAACAAATCCAGCAACACCGCCTGAATGTGCCGACAAATCCCGATAGGAGCTGCACATATCTCGTTCTCAGGGCACACTCAGATTGTCTAAACTTCCGGTAGGCCAGCCCAGAGTTGCCCCTGGTAGCCACCGGCGGCTGACGAGGTGGACCAACACTCAGAGGAACACTGGCCCATGGGTGTTTAAATAAGATGACCCTCGGGCTCTGGAAACCCAAGGGAAAAAGAGGCTAGGTGGAAAATGGTAAAACCAAGGTTAGGCATTGCTGGAAAAGCTTTAATCAAGGCGAACTATAAGGGGTTCCCATTATAACCCAACCGTGTAAGGAACGCAAAATCCGAGAACATAACACCGATATGACGGAAACTAGGGCGGCAAGACTGGAACAAAACACTAGGCGAGAGGCCGAGCCTTCCACCCTTTACCAAGTGTATAGATGCATTAAGATAACATGGCAATATAATGATATCCCAACAAGTAAATAATGTTCCAACAAGGAACGGTCTCCAATCTTCACCTGCAACTAGCAACGATATAAGAGGGGCTGAGCAAAGCGGTAACATAGCCAATCAACGGTTTGCTAGGACATGGTGGGTTAGAGTTTTGACATGGAAATTTGGGAGGCATGATAAGCAAGTGGTAGGCATCGTAGCATAGGCATAGCAAAAGAGCGAGCATCTAGCAAAGCAAAGATAGTAGTGATTTCGAGGGTATGATCATCTTGCCTGCAAAGTTGTCAGAGTTGACTGGATCATCGAAAGCAAACTCAACAGGCTCCTCATTAGCGAAATCGTCTCCCGGCTGTACCCAAACAAGACAAACAAGCAACAAGGACACAATCAACCACGTGCAAAGCTCAAACAAGATGATGCAATCATGGTATGCTATGCGGGATGCGATATGTGATGCATATGCAAGATTTGACAAGGAATGAATGAACCTGGCCTCAACTTCTAAATCCAAGTGTTCCACTGGAAAGGTGAGACGAAATCGCTTGGAAACGACATAAAGATCACCGGAATCGGAGTTACAGTTTGGAAATGGCAAGCAATTCAAATATGACCACGTTCTGCGATTTATAGCAAGTAGCCATCTAACTGCAACAAGATGAACATGGTACAGCACTCAAACATGGCAACAAAATACATGGCAGGGATCCACTCATGATGCTTAACAAAAGACTAGCACTAAGCTACGGCCAATTTATCCATTAACAGGTTCAAACAAGCATGGCAAAAATGCATTTGGCAAATAGATCTCAGACTTAGTGAAATTAACACTTGTCTGGAATTTCAGATCAGATAGCACTCTTTGGAGCATGAAAACACTATGCTACAGGACCTGAACATGGCAGGGTAAAGCATGGCATGGAGCTACTCAAAGAGCTTAACAAAAGTCCCTTAGTGACCTTAAGCCAAAACGGACCATAAAATACATTTGCAAGCATGCGAACATGGAAAAAAGATAATCAGATCACAGACTTAGAGAAAAACTGGAGCATGCAAAACAGATATCAAGTAGGCAAGTTTGCGAGCTCGATGCACTCACTACAGAGCAAGGCAGGACAATCTAAGCATACACCCATCAAGAATACACAAAATACAAGCTAGACATGGCAATATCAATAACATAGCATGCACGGATCAACTACAACATCCTCGGCAAAACCGCTAACAAGTAGACAATCTGCCCAGATTCACGAAATAGCAAAAGTAGAGCTTGATTGACTCAAGCTAGGTTGCTCCACAATTGCAAACAAAGACCTGGATGGATAGAGCACTACAAGATTAACAAAACATACTCACCGATCCTCCTCAAAAGAGGCACAGATCACTAGGAAACAACATGAATATATGGCATAATGAGATAAACAGATCAAGGACTTAGTGGAAATGCTAAGTCCCTGAAATCAGCATTAACGAATGCACCACTTTGCAAGCTTGTGCTAGTCACCACACACATCACAAAAATACATGGGTTGCACCTCTGGATAGATGGCAAAACATATAACAAAACACATGTAGAGCTCAGGGCCATATCATGCACACAATAATCATGGCAAAAATGACAAATATCTAATTGGAGGAGCAGATCTGACAAATATCTCAAATAGCATTCTTCTAATAGCATTTCGGGAATCAAGATGATCTCAAATTAAAATGATTCAATGAGATGAAATGATGTGCTCTCTGAGGCGAACATTTTGATATGCTATATGCCCAAAACGGAGCTACGGATGCGGAGTTACCGCACGATGAACAGAGGCAAAATATCTAGGGTTTCGGGCAAAAAAGTCAACCGAGCAATTTGGATCTGGATCTGGATCCGGTTCGGCGCGCTTCCCGAGGTTTGTCCTCGCCGGAGATGGAGCTTGAGCTCGTCGGAGAGAGGCCGGCGGGGAAGGAGGAAGCGCGGGACGACGCCCGCCGGAGCTTGTCGAGGCGGCGGGGTGGCGGCGCGGGCGCGGCGAGGCGGCGCGGGCGCGGCGCCTGAGGCGGCGGGCACCGGCAGCCGGGGTGACGCACGCCGGTGAGGGCGACGGGCGGCGGAGGGAAGTCCGGTGGGGCGGCCGGCAGCGGGGATGATGGCCCCGGGCGGCGGCGGGAGACAACGGGCCTCGGGGGCCCCTCCTGGGCCTCCCGGGCCGGCGGCGACGGCGAAGTGGGGCGGTAGCGCGACCCAATCAGGATCCGACACGTGGCGGTGGCGGCACGGGTCGGACAATGTCCGGCCCGGTGGATTTTGTCCGGCGGCGGCAGCTGGAGATGGATCTAGGGTTTTTGGGAGGAAGGAGAAGGATATTTTTGGGGGTGTCTTTATATAGGCATAGAGGGAGCTAGGAGTGTCCAAATGAGGTGCGGTTTTCGGCCACGCGATCGTGATCGAACGCTCTAGATGATGGAGAAGGTTATGGTGGGTTTTGGGCCAAAATGCAGGGGTGTTGGGCTGCAACACACACAAGGCCTTTTCGGTCCCTCGGTTAACCGTTGGAGCATCAAACGAAGTCCAAATGGTACGAAACTTGACAGGCGGTCTACCGGTAGTAAACCAAGGCCGCTTGGCAAGTCTCGGTCCAATACGGAAATGTTTAATCCCCACACACGAAAGAAAAGTAGAAATGACCCCCGGAGAAGAACGAAGCGCCGGAATGCAAAACGGACAACGGGGAAAATGCTCGAATGCATGAGATGAACACGTATGCAAATGCAATGCACATGATGAAATGATATGAGATGCATGAAAACGATAACAACCCACGGAGACAAAGACCCGATCCCGAGGAATAACTTAACGCCTGAAACGGCAAGAGTTGGATTATATAATGGGTAAATCATATCCGGGGTGTTACAGAAGGAACGTTCTGTCTGCGTCATCATAGATGGAGGGAGATGCAATAACTTGGCTAGCATGGAGATGGTGGAGAAGCTATCACTCACCACAAGACCACATCCACATCCTTACTACATCAAATGGTTCAACAACAGTGGCAAGGTTAAGGTAACACGTACTGTTCGTGTGCATTTTAGTATCTCTACATATGATGATTATGTAGATTGTGATGTGGTACCTATGCAAGAATGTTCCTTATTACTTGGTAGACCATGGCAATTTGATAAAAATTCTGTACACCATGGTAGAAACAATCAGTATACTCTTGTTCATAAGGATAAAAATATTACTTTGCTTCCGATGACTCCTGATTCCATTTTGAAAGATGATATTAATAGAGCTAATAAAGCAAAACAGGAGAAAAATAAAAGTGAAAATCAGATTGTGGCAAAAGAATTTGAGCAACAAATGCAGCCTAATAATAAACCATCTAGTGTTGCTTCTGAATTAAATTGAAAAGTGCATGTTTAATTGCCACCAAATCTGATATTGATGATTTAGATTTTAGCAAATCTGTTTGCTATGCTTTTGTGTGCAAAGAGGCATTATTTTCATTAGAGGACGTGCCTTCCTCTTTGCCTCCTGCTGTCACTAACATTTTGCAAGAGATCGCTGATGTCTTTCCACAAGACGTGCCACCGAGATTACCACCTATTCGAGGGATTGAGCATCAAATTGACTGAATTCCCGGTGCATCATTACCCAACCATGCACCATACCGTACCAATCCAGAGGAGACGAAGGAGATTATGCATCAAGTACAAGAACTGCTCGACAAAGGTTATATACGCGAATCACTTAGTCCTTGTGCTGTTCCTATCATTTTAGTGCCGAAAAAGGATGGTACGTCACTGTAACACCCCGAGACCGATGCGCCAGGTGTCTTCCAGTTATTCGCCGTCGTTGCCATGTCATTCGCTTGCGTGTTGCATTTTATCATGTCATCATGTGCATTGCATCATCATGTTTTCAAAACCTGCCTCTGTCCTGGTCTCCTCGTTCCGTCCGTTGTTCGTTCTGAGCCCAGACACACTTGCACGCGCACCGGCATGTCCGAAATAGTATTTTATAAGTGGCAAGAAAATGTTCTTGGAATGGGTTGACAGTTGGCATGTGGTGTTGTTATGTTGTAGGTAGGACGCCTGCCAAGTTTCATCGCATTCGGAGTTAGTTTGATAGCCCAACCGTTAAACTATAGCGGCATTATGGCCGGGCACACATCGGACGTTTTCGGTCTCCGGAAACAGTTGCCGGGGCTCTCCTCTTCTCTCTTCTCCTTCTGCACTACCTCTCACCGCCAAGCCCGACCTAACCTCTCTCGTTAGCCCGCGGACCTCCTCCCACACGCGTCCAAAATCTGTCCCGGACCCGACCTGGACAGTCGTTACCGCTGTGTCCGGATCAACCCCAAACATCTACAAAACGTCTCCGTTTTGTTAATTGGACTTCCTAACATATTTTTTCCGTCCGTCCGATTACGATCGGAGGGACTAGATAGCCCCTATCCTATCCTACTCGCTATATATATTAGCCTAACCCTAGACCAACTCCCTCTTTTTCCTCACTTGCCGCCACTCTCTCATTGGGATCCTCCCAGATCCCCTTCTCACCCAACCAGTTAGCTCCTTCGAGTATCCCTCGATCCCGTCCAATCCGCAAACAACCTCCTCCTCCCTGTTCGATCCAGAGGAGTGGAGCTCCTCCGCGCCTGTTTTACAGAATAACCCCTTAGCTCCATGCATATTGTAACTCTCAAACGGTGCATCACATGTAAAAACTTAATATATGAAACTTGCTTAGAATTTTGTGTAGTTTCATGATATGTCATTTTCATCCATGTTTAAAATGCTTAAAATGATGTTTGTTTAAATTTTCTTAAATAACTTTCTAAAATGATTTAAATCATAACTATTTAACCATAACTCGGTTTGTAACAAACTTTATATGTAAATGCGGTAGAAAATGCCTAGTTTAAGATGGTGGCATCACTTTGCATGTTTAACAACTCTAAAATTGTGTTTAGGGCAGAACAGTACCAGGCCTAAAATATGCATATGGGGATTTCCCGGAATTGTTGTTCGTTGCTTCCGGCCTCATTTAAACTTGACTAGATAGATAGTTTTAATTTGCTTCACCTCTTGCCATGCTAACAACATTTAATATTGTTGGGTACATAAACGAGATCGAACTAAATAATTGTTCTGGTGTTCCGTCAATATGCATCCCATTGCATATTGAGCTCCACTTAATTTGTAGGGTTGTTTGTGCACTTTACCATGCCATGCTTCATTAAACTAGACATGCATCATACTTGATTGTGAAGCATGCCATGTTCATGTCATGGTTGTTTACTATGTTGTGTGCTTCTTTCCGGTGTTGGCTCCTTCGGGTTGGTTCCGGTAACGTCGAGTTTGTGAGGACCCGTTCGTCTACGTCCGTTTGTCTTCTTCCTGGAATCGTTCTTCTTCCTTGCGGGATTTGAGGCAAGATGACCATACCCTCGAAATCACTTCTATCTTTGCTTGCTAGTTGCTCGCTCTTTTGCTATGCCTATGCTGCGATACCTACCACTTGCTTATCATGCCTCCTATATTGTTGAACCAAGCCTCTAACCCACCTTGTCCTAGCAAACCGTTGTTTGGCTATGTTACCGCTTTGCTCAGCCCCTCTTATAGCGTTGTTAGTTGCAGGTGAAGATCGAAGTTTTGTTCCTTGTTGAAACATGGAGATGTTGTTCCTTGTTGGAACATGTTTACTTGTTGGGATATCACAATATCTCTTATCTAATTAATGCATCTATATACTTGGTAAAGGGTGGAAGGCTCGGCCTTATGCCTGGTGTTTAGTTCCACTCTTGCCGCCCTAATTTCCATCATATCGGTATTATGTTCCCGGATTATGCGTTCGTTACGTGGTTGGGTGATAATGGGAACCCCCTGACAATTCACCTTGAATAAAACTCCTCCAGCAATGCCCAACCTAGGTTTTACCATTTACCACCTAGCCTCTTTTTCCCTTGGGTTTCCGGAGCCCGAGGGTCATCTTATTTAAACCCCCCCGGGCCAGTGCTCCTCTGAGTGTTGGTCCAAACTAGAGCCCTGTGTAGCACCCCCTCAGGGAAACTCGAAGTTTGGTTTTAGTTGTATGGAGCGCTCATCTGAGTGTGCCCTGAGAACGAGATATGTGCAGCTCCTATCGGGATTTGTCGGCACATTCGGGCGGTGTTGCTGGATTTGTTTTAACTTATCGAAGTTGTCTTGTAGAACTGGGATACTGAGTCTGATCGGAATGTCTCAGGAGAAGGTTTATCCTTCGTTGACCGTGAGAGCTTGTGATGGGCTAAGTTGGGACTCCCCTGCAGGGATTTGAACTTTCGAAAGCCGTGCCCGCGGTTATGGGCAGATGGGAATTTGTTAATGTCCGGTTGTAGATAACATGAACCTTAATTTAATTAAAATGAATCAACTGCATGTGTAACCGAGATGGTCTCTTCTCGGCGGAGTCCGAGAAGTGAACACGGTGTTGGAGTTATGCTTGACGTAGGTTGTTCGAGGATCACTTCTTGATCATAGTTTCTCGACCGTGCTTTGCCTTCTCTTCTCGCTCTCATTTGCGTATGTTAGCCACCAAACATGCTAGTCGCTTGCTGCAGCTCCACCTCATATCTTTTACCTTACCCATAAGCTTAAATAGTCTTGATCGCGAGGGTGTGAGATTGTTGAGTCCCCGTGACTCAGAGATACTTCCAAAACCAGCTTGCAGGTGCCGTTGAACCGTGCACATGATGAAACCAAGCTCAAGGAGGAGCTCGATGAAGATCTTGTCCTTTATGTTGTTCCGTTTTCTAGTTGATCAGTAGTGGAGCCCAGTTGGGGTCGATCAGGGATCTGTGTAGCATTTGGGGTAGCCTTCTTTTATTTTGGCTCCGTAGTCAAGCCCTAATTGTATTTGGATGATGTAATGCTTTATTCTTGTATTTGTGTGAAGTGGCGACTGTAAGCCAACTATGTATCTTTTCCCTTATGTATTACATGGGTTGTGTGAAGATTACCTCACTTGCGACATTGCTTTCAATGCGGTTATGCCTCTAAGTCGTGCTTCGACACGTGGGAGATATAGCCGCATCGAGGGCGTTACAGTCACGTATGTGCGTTGATTGTAGAGGCATTAATAATATTACTATTCGTTATCGTCATCCTATTCCTAGGCTAGATGATATGCTTGATGAATTGAGTGGCTCTACAATATTCTCCAAAGTTGATTTGCGTAGTGGATACCATCAAATTCGTATGAAATTGGCAGATGAATGGAAAACAGCATTTAAAACTAAGTTTGGATTATATGAGTGGTTAGTCATGCCTTTTGGGTTAACTAATGCACCTAGTACTTTCAGGAGGTTAATGAACAAAGTTTCAGGTGCTTTCATCGGACGATTTGTGGTAGTTTACTTTGATGACATATTGATTTATAGCAAATCTTTGGAGGAACATTTGGAACATTTACGTGTTGTTTTTATTGCTCTACGTGATGCACGTTTGTTTGGTAACCTTGGAAAGTGCACCTTTTGCATCGACCGAGTATCTTTTCTTGGCTATGTTGTTACTCCACAGGGAATTAAAGTTGATAAAGCCAAGATTGAAGCTATTGAGAGTTGGCCGCAGCCGAAAACGGTCACACAAGTGAGGAGTTTCCTTGGCCTCGCTGGTTGCTATAGGCGTTTTGTTATAGATTTCAGCACCATTGCTGCACCTCTCAACGAGCTTACAAAGAAGGAGGTGCCTTTTGTTTGGGGTACCACACAGGAAGCCTTCACGGTATTGAAAGATATGTTGACACATGCTCCTTCACTCCAACTTCCTAATTTTAATAAGACTTTTGAGCTTGCATGTGATGCTAGTGGAATTGGATTAGGAGGTGTGTTAATACAAGATGGCAAACCTATTGCATACTTTTCTGAAAAATTGAGTGGGCCTAGTATGAACTATTCTACTTATGACAAAGAATTATATGCTCTTGTTCGGACCTTAGAAACATGGCAACATTATTTATGGCCCAAGGAATTTGTTATACATTTTGATCATGAATCTTTGAAACACAAATAAAGTCAAGCAAAACTGAACTGTAGACATGCTAAATGGGTTGAATTCATTGAGACTTTTCCTTATGTCATTAAACACAAGAAGGGTAAAGAAAATGTTATTGCTAATGCATTGTCTCGTCCTTATACTATGCTTTCACAACTTGACTTTAAAATATTTGGTTTGGAGACCATCAGAGATCAATATGTGCATCATGCTGAATTTAAATATGTATTGCAGAATTGTAAGGAAGGGAGAACTTGGAACAAGTTCGTTCTTAATGATGGATTTGTGTTTCGTGCTAACAAGCTATGCATTCCAGCTAGCTCCGTTCGTCTTTTGTTGTTATAGGAGGCGCAGGGAGGAGGATTAATGAGACACTTTGGCGTTAAGAATACGGAGGATATACTTGCTACACATTTCTTTTGGCCAAAGATGAGACGGGATGTTGAGCATTTTGTTGCTCGCTGTACTACATGTCAAAAAGCTAAGTCACGACTCAATCCTCATGGTTTATAGATGCCTTTGCCTATACCTAGTGTTCCTTGGGAGGATATATCTATGGACTTTGTTTCAGGTTTACCTCGAACAAAGAAGGGGAGGAATAGCATATTTGTTGTCATGGATAGGTTCTCGAAAATGGCACACTTTATACCATGTCATAAAAGCGATGATGCTGTTAATGTTGCTGATTTGTTCTTTCGTGAAATTATTCGTTTGCATGGTGTGCTAAATACTATTGTTTTAGATCGTGATACTAAATTTCTTAGCCACTTTAGGAGATGTTTATGCGCTAAATTGCGGACTAAACTGCTTTTTAGTACTACTTGTCACCCGCAAACTGATGGACAAACTGAAGTAGTCAATATAACATGGTCTACTATGCTTAGGGCTGTTTTGAAGAATAACAAGAAAATGTGGGAAGAATGCTTGCCTCATATTGAATTTTCTTATAATCGTTCATTGCATTCTACTACTAAGATGTGCCCTTTTGAAATTGTGTATGGTTTCCTACCTCGTGCACCTATTGATTTGTTGCCTCTTCCATCTTCAGAGAAGGTTAATTTTGATGCTAAAGAACGTGCTGAATTGACTTTAAAAATGCATGAGTTAACTAAGGAAAACATTGAGCGTATGAATGCTAAATATAAACTTGCTGGAGATAAGGGTAGAAAACATGTTGTGTTTGCACCTGGAGATCTTGTTTGGTTACATTTGCGTAAGGATAT
Organism: Triticum urartu; assembly: GCF_003073215.2. NCBI lineage: Eukaryota > Viridiplantae > Streptophyta > Magnoliopsida > Poales > Poaceae > Triticum > Triticum urartu. Next base: position 136,046,058 of record NC_053022.1, read on the forward strand.
ATTTCCTAATTTAAGCAAATCAAAGCTAATGCCACGTGCTGATGGTCCTTTTAAGGTGTTAGAGAAAATAAATGATAATGCATATAAACTTGAGCTGCCTGTAGATTTTGGGGTTAGTCCCACTTTTGACATTGCAGATTTGAAGCGTTATTTGGGTGAGGACGATGAACTTTCGTCGAGGACGACTTCATTTCAAGAAGGGGAGGATGATGAGGACATCAATACCATTGTTACACCCACAGTCCCTGCTGCTATACATACTGGACCAATTACTAGAGCTCGCGCACGCCAATTGAATTATCAGGTACTTTCGTTTCTTGCTAACGATACTAATGTTCATGAGAATATGATGCTGCCTAAATTGGATACATTTGTGTTGCTTACAGATGAAGGGCCTAGCATGGACAAGAAAGATGAACCTTGGAGCAAGTTCAAGCATGGAGATGATGGCATGCGCAAGGGGAACAAGAACGGAGTTACAAGTGATGATTCCAGGACTCTGAAGCCACCATAACGAGTGCGTGAAACATGAGACGAAATATACAAGATGCCACTTCATAAATTTCGTCCAGAGGCTATTCTATGTACTGCGTCACCTTATTATTGGGCCAGGCCCATGTATTTTCGAAGTACTTAAGTATAGGCTGTTTTTAGAGTCCGTATGTGTGGGGAAACAAGAGTTAGGGTTGGTTTCGGACCCCTCCACCAAGGGCCACGAAATTCCCCCTCTCTCCTCCATATATATAGCCCTTAGGGCATCGTTTAGACTTTGGGTTTTGTTTAGATTAAAAGTTTGCCATAGTTGTAACTTCTTGTACTTCGTTTGTGTCCAACGACCAGACCAAGACGTCACAGAACCCCACCTTGATCAATAAAGCTTTCATCTTATATTCGCAATATCCTGATTGCAATCTCAGTTTCTTGCTTGTTCTTCGTTTGCTTGTAGGAAACAGACCCTTGTGGTCAGGTTGATCGTGCTCCGGCGGGGTCAATAACCCCTCGGAAGTTGTTTTAGCGATTGCTAAGGCGCGACGTCTCGCACGTTCGTAGTCGGATCGTCAAAGTCGACTCCCACAGAAATGATAGCCACCATCTCATCGAAACATCAGGACACCTTTGCCTCTATCACTAATGCACCTAGTACTTTCATGAGGTTAACGAACGAAGTTTTACGTGCTTTCATCGGACGATTTGTGGTAGTTTACTTTGATGACATATTGATTTATAGAAAATCTTTGGAGTAACATTTGGAACATTTACGTGCTGTTTTTATTGCTCTACGTGATGCATGTTTGTTTGGTAACCTTGGAAAGTGCACCTTTTGCACCGACCGAGTATCTTTTCTTGCCTATGTTGTTACTCCACAGGGAATTGAAGTTGATAAAGCCAAGATTGAAGCTATTGAGAGTTGGCCGCAGCCCAAAACGGTCACACAAGTGAGGAGTTTCCTTGGCCTCACTGGTTTCTATAGGCGTTTTGTGAGAGATTTCAGCACCATTGCTGCACCTCTCAACGAGCTTACAAAGAAGGATGTGCCTTTTGTTTGGGGTACCGCACAGGAAGAAGCCTTCACGGTATTGAAAGATAAGTTGACACATGCTCCTTTACTCCAACTTCCTGATTTTAATAAGACTTTTGAGCTTGAATGTGATGCTAGTAGAATTGGATTATGAGGTGTGTTATTACAAGACGGCAAACCTGTTGCATACTTTTCTGAAAAATTGAGTGGGCCTAGTCTGAACTATTCTACTTATGACAAAGAATTATATGCTCTTGTTCGGACCTTAGAAACATGGCAACATTATTTATGGCCCAAGGAATTTGTTATACATTCTGATCATGAATCTTTGAAACACATTAAAAGTCAAGCAAAACTGAACCATAGACATGCTAAATGGGTTGAATTCATTGAGACTTTTCCTTATGTCATTAAACACAAGAAGGGTAAAGAAAATGTTATTGCTGATGCATTGTCTCGTCGTTATACTATGCTTTCACAACTTGACTTTAAAATATTTGGTTTGGATACCATCAAACATTAATATGTGCATGATGCTGAATTTAAAGATGTATTGCAGAATTGTAAGGAAGGGATAACTTGGAACAAGTTCGTTCTTAACGATGGATTTGTGTTTCGTGCTAACAAGCTATGCATTCCAGCTAGCTCTGTTCGTCTTTTGTTGTTGGATGAGGCGCATGGAGGAGGATTAATGGGACACTTTGGCATCAAGAAGACGGAGGATATACTTTCTACACATTTCTTTTGGCCAAAGATGAGACGGGATATTGAGCATTTTGTTGCTCGCTGCACTACATGTCAAAAAGCTAAGTCACGACTCAATCCTCATGGTTTATATATGCCTTTGCATGTACCTAGTGTTCCTTGGGAGGATATATCTATGGACTTTGTTTTAGGTTTACCTCAAACAAAGAAGGGGAGGGATAGCATATTTGTTGTCGTGGATAGGTTCTCGAAAATGGCACACTTTATACCATGTCATAAAAGCGACGATGTTGTTAATGTTGCTGATTTGTTCTTTCGTGAAATTATTCGCTTGCATGGTGTGCCAAATACTATTGTTTCATATCGTGATACTAAATTTCTTAGCCACTTTTGGAGATGTTTATGGTCTGAGTTGGGGACTAAGCTGCTTTTTAGTACTACTTGCCACCCCCAAACTTATGGACAAACTGAAGTAGTCAATAGAACATTGTCTACTATGCTTAGGGCTGTTTTGAAGAATAACAAGAAAATGTGGGAAGAATGCTTACCTCATATTGAATTTTCTTATAATCGTTCATTGCATTCTACTACTAAGATGTGCCTTTTTGAAATTGTGTATGGTTTCCTACCTCGTGCACCTATTGATTTGTTGCCTCTTCCATCTTCGAAGAAGGTTAATTTTGATGCTAAAGAACGTGCTGAATTGATTTTAAAAATGCATAAGTTAACTAACGAAAACATTGAGCGTATGAATGCTAAATATAAACTTGCTAGAGATAAGGGTAGAAAACATGTTGTGTTTGCACCTGGAGATGTTGTTTGGTTACATTTGCGTAAGGATAGATTTCCTAATTTGTGCAAATCAAAGCTAATGCCACGTGCTGATGGTCCTTTTAAGGTGTTGGAGAAAATAAATGATAATGCATATAAACTTGAGCTGCCTGCAGATTTTGGGGTTAGTCCCACTTTTAACATTGCAGATTTGAAGCCTTATTTGGGTGAGGACGATGAACTTTTGTCGTGGACGACTTCATTTCAAGAAGGGGAGGATGATGAGGACATCAATACCGTTGTTACACCCACAACCCCTGCTGCTATACATACTGGACCAATTACTAGAGCTCGCGCACGCCAATTGAATTATCAGGTACTTTCGTTTCTTGGTAACGGTTCTAATGATCATGACAATATGATGCTGCCTAAATTGGATACATTTGTCTTGCTTACAAATGAAGGGCCAGGCTTGGACAAGAAAGATGAACCTTGGAAAAAGTTCAAGCGTGGAGATGATGGCATGCGCAAGGGGATCCAGAACAGAGTTACAAGTGATGATTTCAGGACTTTGAAGCCACCATAAGGAGTGCATGAAGCCTTGGACGAAATATACAAGATGCCACTTCATAAATTTCGTCCAGAGGCTATTTTAGGTGCTTAAGTATAGGGACAGGCCCATGTGTTTTTGAAATACTTAAGTATAGGCTGTTCTTAGAGTCTGTATATGTGGGGAAACAAGAGTTAGAGTTGGTTTCGGACCCCTCCTGCAAGGGCCTCGAAATTCCCCCCCTCTTCCTCCATATATACAACCCTTAGGGCGTCGTTTAGACTTTGGGATTCGTTTAGATTAAAAGTTTGCCATAGCTGCAACTTCGCGTACTTCGCTTGTGTCCAACGACCAGACCAACACGTCACAGAACCCCACCTTGTTCAATAAAGCTTTCATCTTATATTTGCAATATCCAGAGTGCAATTTCAGTTTCTTGCTTGTTCTTCGTTTGCCCACAGGAAACAGGCCCTCGTGGTCAGGTTGATCGCACTCCGGCGTGGTCAATAACCCCTCGGAGTTGGTTTAGCGATTGCTAAGGCGCGACATCCTCGCACATTCGTAGTCGGATCGTCAAAGTCGACTTCCTCTAAAACGATAGCCACTATCTCATCAAAAGACGGGACACCTTTGCCTCTATCACTCCTCCACCTCCACCATTTGAAGGTTAGCGTTGTGATAGCTCATTTAAGAGATAAAGGTACGCTCATCCATATCGGATCTGCTCCTTGCGAGAGACCGCGGCCTCTTCGGAGAAGATCCCTTTGGATTCAAGCCCCCTTTCTAAGGGAAGATCCCCCCGTGGATTCAAGACCTCCTCTCGGAGAAGACCGGCTACCCTTGTATCATCCTTAGTTGTCCGTGGATCGTGTATCTTCTCTTATGTATTCGAGGATCTAGCACATGTGTGACTATTTCTTGTTGGTTGAGTGATTCTCTCGTGTTTTCCCTTGTTTTCCCCCCTGTTCCTCGTGTTCTTTGCGGGATACGCTCCTTTCATGAAAGATCGGGTGATTAGGGTTCTACCCTACATCACCCTCCCACTTGGGAAGGATCCGACCACGGATCAAAATCCAAATCACCATGGGAAAGAGATGATGTTGCCGTGTAGTAGTGCACGATCACCAAGCGTTCATCATCTTGTAGTTTCCAAATGGGCACTCTCCGATGTCGTACCGTCTTGTAATTCCTTCAAAAGGAGCAAAGATAACAATCATTTGGAAAAACAAATGTGATTGGCATAAGAGAAAAACCAAGTATTCAAGAGGTGATTCACCCAACAAGTGTTGTCATCAAGCATAGCATATGGTTTAACAAAGAAGTGTGGCATGGCATTTAAGCATATAAGGTGAGCACAATCAAGGACATCATGGAAACAAGTATGCAAATGGGAGGTAAATATGCTAATATGTGTGACAAGTGAACAAGCATCAACCTCAAGATCACAGCAAGAATTCACAAATTGCTCAATGAAAGGTCTATGGTAGGCATAGGAAGCATTCACAACACCAAATAAAATGAAGTGTCTAAACACATGGGTCAAGTGCAAGACAATCCAAGCATAATGTGCATGGGGTGTAGTGAAAATAGTGTGGCACTCAACACAATAGAAAGAGCAAGTGTTCATCATGTGTGAGGCAATCAAGGCAAGCATGTAGCAAACGATGGGACATGGCATATGTGAAGTGATGACATTGTTGCAACCAAACATGTGATAGGAGCAAGTGATCCAAGAATTGGATGCAACACACAAGGCTTATATATCATGATGCATGGAATTGTGAAAATGACAAGTGGGAGCAAGATCTCTAACATGTGCGCAAGCAAGGGGTCCAAGATGACAAATAACTCGCATGGTGCAAGCAACACAAGTAGTATGATCCACAATAGGCTTGCTCATGGTTTGGGGGTTCGCAAAAGAGAAGGATATCACCTTGAAAGCATGTTCTTGTGTGTCCTTCACAATGCCGTAGTACAAGCAAGTGCGATGTAGAATCGTCGTGGTAGAAGGTGGTTCGCTCTCAAGAGCTCGTATTGTCAACTCACGTGACGTGGAAGTTGACACGAAGTCCAAGTATCCTACACATGCACACAACAAAAAAAAGAACGTATGCGCATGGTAGATAAACACATCATCCATCATGATGGTTCTCTTCTCTTGCACATAACCATTAGAAGCACAAGTGCGTGAAGAATATGATGCAACACTGGCAATATTCATGGCACTAGGTATATGGTGCAAAGAGGTAAGACAAGCATGCTTCGTAAGGAATATGTCAAAATCTCCAAATATATGTGAGAATGCTATGGGGGGCAAACTCATTATCAAGACTAAAGGCATAATTGCACTCAATACATGGCAAATCATCTAGCATGAGAGAGGAAACACATGGTGATATATGACAAGAAGCAATAACAATCATGTGCAAAGCATGTAGATGGATGTCATCAACCGCATGAAGTGAGCAAGTATGAATCATTGGTGATGCAACAAGGCAAGCAATCATAGTAATCAAGTCGTGCAAGCGAGTAGTGCGAAGATGCAACATACTAGAGGAAATCATGGCAATCATGTCATGTGAGCAAATCATAAGCATAGGCAATGCACATGGCATATCGCAAGCACGAACACAAAGCAAGATGAAAGTATCATCATAGGTATGGGGCACAAAGCAAACATGGCAATAACAAGTGATATCTCCGCCAAGCTTGCAAATACACATACAAGTACTAGAATCAATCGTCATGTGTAATGCAAAGCATGGGTCACAAGTGCATGGCAAGGGCATAGGAATAAGCATATCATGCAAAGTGAACATGGCAAGATGGGCATAGAATATATAATGGATAATAACCCATAGCCAAGGGAGGGCCATGTAGAAGAAATGCGTGAAGTCTTTGCGCGAAGAGAGCGGTGGGAAAGACAATCCATGGGATCCCAAGTCATCATTGCTCTCTAGAGCTCGTTTTGTCAACTCGTGGGATTACGAGGTTGACAAGTATTCATGGGTACCTACACAAAAGAGACACAAACCAAAGAAATTGTGCGCGTGGTAAATGTACACATCATCCATCATGATGTGCACGTGCTTGTGTTGGTTAGCACAAAATATCCAATGCTCAAATAAATGAGTTTCATGATATAGAAACATGTCATCCATCATGAAAGAATAGTTATTGTGTATAACACGATGGGGATGCAAATTGAGCATACAAGTATGAGGATCATGCAATGGATGGGATGAATCAAAATCTCTTAAAATGTATGAGGAAACTATGGGGGTCTCCTCATGAGCAATATTGGAAACGTCATATGGAGAAAATGGACAACATCCAAAACAATGCATATCCGTAGTTAGATGGTTATGGCATGGCATATGAGATAAATAATGCAAAGGTAGCATATCAATATCATCACAAAAAAACAAATGCCCATAACCATGCGCTTGTCATCTATGCCATAAGTACAAATTGGGTTAATCTTAATGGCATATGCATAGTCACTATGAAGAGATTGCAAATATGACATGTGGTCGATCTCATGCATAGCATATGACAAGTCAAGCGGATTGGCAAACATGATGTGACCGAGAGAATTAGCACAAGAAATCCTATGTAACATGGCATCACAACTAATAGACTCCACATGGCAATCATCATACTCATCATAAATGGGTAAATCATCGCATGGGGAAGTCACACTAGCATGAAGCATGGAAATAGGTTGATCAACATCATGCAAGCAATCAATGTCATGATAGTCCACTAGTGGGACAAGAGCATCACCTTCACCTATGTTACCTTTGTCATTCCACTCAAGTGGTGTAGGTGAGGTGGTAAAGACCAAATGGTGGTCATCATCATCATCTTGATGGAACCATGTGGGGGTGCATCATATTCCACTATGGCCATCGTCTTGTACAAAGGTAGGATGTAGTCGTCATGAATCGGCGCGTCATCATATAAGAGACCTAGCACCAAATGAGAAGACACGATAGAGGTAGAGGTCAAGTCGTTAGAAATCATAGTGGCCTCACATGCCCTATCAACTACCTCACTCTCTCTATGTGGTGGTTCACTCCCTCCCTCACAATAGGTGCACTCAAACTCACATATGGTGGAGTCACTCATCTCACTCAAGAGGTGGGGGTTGTGGCTCTCCTCACATGGGAATAGTGGAAACACATCATATATGAGGCTAGTGGTGAAATCACTCTCACTCTCAATATGGTGGCTAAAGTCACTCAAGTCATCATACCTCACCGTGGCCGAAGGGAAAATCCCATGCTCAACCGTCTCGTAGTCGTCGTCGTGGATGAAGGCCGAAGATGGCACAACATCACTCTTGCCTCCTAAGATGGAAGCATCATCCTTGCTCGCCACCGTGTCGCTCGCCTCCAAAGCTTGGTCGTTGAAGGTCTTCGTAGTTGAACTCGTCGCCGCACCGTCTTGAAAAGGAGTCATAGGAGACTCGGCATCGTCAATGCCACAAAGAGGGATGGCGGTGAAGTCGAACTTGGGAGCGTCATCTTGGAGCTCGTCGGGCTTGGACATCATGGTGGTACTAGCCTCATGCTCGTCGTGTTGGATCTTGGTCTTCGAGAAGTGTGCTTGGGGTGGAGAAGCTTTGGCCTTCAAGAGTTCTTGTTCCGCCTTGAGAGCACCAATGTAGTTGTCGTCGTGGGACTTGTAGTTCTCGAGGAAGATAGGCTTGGAGATGTCGTTGTTCAATCCCATCATGAAGTGGAACTTCATTGACATGGGGTCGTCCACTCCGACACGTCGCAAGGCATGCTTCATCTCCTTGAAGTACTCGTCGATGGACTTGGATCCTTGGATGGTGTTCTCCAATTGGCGTAGAAGTTGTTCCGTGTAGGTTGGAGGCACGAACTCTCGCCGCATAGCTTTCTTCGTCTTGGGCCAACTCATGTCGTAGCTCTCCGAAGATGCGTGAAGCCACCATGTGGACGCATAGTCGTGGAAGTTTCTTGTGGCGCACTTCACTTGATCTTCAGGAGGAACTTTATGTAGCTTGAGGTAGTCGTCCATCAAACGCTCCCACTCGAGATACTCCTCGGGTTCTTGAGTCCTATAGAAAGGAATTGCATGGTCAATGTCGAGGTCGTAGTAGCTCGTGGAAGTCGCGGACTTGAGCTTGGGGAGCTTCTCTTGAGGTGCTTGTGGGCAAAGATGCCGTATATACGTAGGCGAAGATGCCTTGAAGTCACTTGGCGAAGATGCCAAAGGTGTTGAAGAAGCCGTAGCCGTGTAGTCGATGTTGCTGTACTGTATGGCCCGTGCGCACGGGGGTGCTGGAGGCCGTGTGCACGGGGTCCCATGTGCATGGGGGTCGAGGGTCCTTGTGCACGGGGGTGGCAGAGAAGCCAACTCTCGTCCAGTAGGTCGCTCTTCATGGTCTTGTCGATATCGATGCTTGTGTGTACTTGCCGAAGATGGTAGCGTGGAAGTCTTTGCACTTGAGCGTCTTCTCAAAGATGAGGAAGACCGCTTGCGGTTCTTGATGAGGGCCTTGAGCTCCTCCATTTGCTTGTCCATCTTGGCGTCGATGACGTTCTTCAATGCCTCGAACTCGTTGTCGTGGTTGTAGACCGGAGATGATGTGCTTTGCCTATCCATCACAAGACTCAAGCAAAGGTGAGTAGGAAATGAGATAAACAATACCAAGCTACCTTTTCCCAACGTTGAGGATGTATCTCGTATCACTCAATGTGAGATGAAAGAATAGTGGAATTGGTACCGGACTTGTTCACTCACACCTACAAGTAAAACCTTATCGAGTGGCTTGGTTAGGACAAGTGGCACAAATTTCATGCAAATTGAAGTCCAAGATATTGTAAATGTTGAAATAAATCCAAAGGACTCAAAATGCAAAGCAAGTGATCACAAATATAGAGGAGGGCAATTAAGAAACACACACGGTGGGATAATGGGGCTTGTGCAACTATAGAGATGAGCAATACAAGATTGCCTAACAAAGACTAAGCTCGTGTTGCACAAACACCAGGAGAGCACTAGCTTGATTGCGCACTTGGGCACGAATAACCACTTGGCACCAACCTATATGCATGCAAGCTAAATGTTTCCTCTTCCATGTATCCTCATGCACAAGTATCTCTTTTCATTCTCAACTCTCTTTTGCTTATAAGCTTATGATCTTTCTCTTTCTTGCTTAAAAGCTTTTTTTTTCTTTTTGAATTTTTTTCCACTCCACTTTTCTTATTGAGCCTCAACCACACATATGAGATAGGTATCACAAGATATGCACGTGTAGCGACCAGACCTCAAATAGTCTGATCTCTGTGCTCCGGTGCCATCCCTGGATCAGTAATGCTGACACCACACAGTAGTCGGAGGATTTATAGCAGAGTAGCAATCACACACTTATTACATCGAGTGTCTCAAAAGAGAACTTATTACAATAAATATGGCTTAAGGCCATCTAGTGACGATAACAGTGGAAGGCTTGGAAGATAAGTGAGTCCATCAACTCCAACGGCATCACTGAGTATAGAACCACGACCTAAAAACTCTTTAATCGTCGTCAGAAAAGTCTGCAACATTAACGTTGCAGCCCAAAAACGGGTCAGCACATGGAATATGCTGGCAAGGTAACACATAGAGAGTAATGGAATGCAACAACTATACTATATGCATATTTTTCCCTACTTCAAAGAGAGTAATGAAAGCTCTATGGTTACTGTTTTTTGCGTAAAGCCAATTTTTCCCTACTTCAAAGGAATAAAATTAATTACTATCATGGCGGTTGTGAAACATTGAGAATGGTTGACAGCATTCTCAATCCCAATTAAGTAACATCATTAAAACCCAACAGTATTAATTTTAGAGTAACATGTTGAGATTCACATGAAAATCCAGGTACTAGATACTCAAGATTGTCCATAACCAGGGAAACGGCTAACCATGATTAGTTTGTTACACTCTGTAGAGGTTTGCGCACTTTTCCCCACAAGACTCGATCGCCTCTGTTTGGTTTCTCACACTGCAGGGTGTTTGAGAAGACGGATGACCGAGACACAGTCTTTCAGAAGCGCTAGCACCTTACGACGGGTAGACCGGTACACCTACTTTCCCCTACATCTGCTAGTCTACCAGTGTAAGAGTTCGCACAACTTAGTCAACTATGCCAGAGCCCATAATGGCATGTGGCTGCACACGGAAGTTTCTAGTATGAATAATCTCATGATCCCTTTGAGCCTGGGTGGCGGTCCAAGAAAACAGGCAAGTCCTGGTAACCCCAGGTGCCTCAATCCACCCAGATGTGTGTTAGGTTGCCACCTTAGATAAACCCTTAATTATCAATCTCACATCTGTCATGGATTTCACTCACCCAATCCACGTCTACTAGCATACCATGGCATAATAAGCAAACGTAGAAGTAACTCCCAAAGGTTTGATAATAAACAGATAATAGGTGCTACCTCATCTACTTCCCATCCCACAATTTAATTAGATCCTACTCATGCAATGTGTGAGGATTGATCTAATGCAATAAAACTGGGTTGTAGAAAAGGTATGATCAAAGTGTTACTTGCCTTGCTGATGATCCGCGTAACCTAGAGATTCGAAGTAACAAGCGGCGCACTCCGGGTATTCTATCGAGACAAACAACAAGCATACAATAAGTACTCATCTAATGCACAGGTAAAACTCAAATAGAAGATCTAACCAGAAAGTTCAACTTAAGAACCCTGGTTGGCAAAAAGAATCAAATCGAACGAAGCAAAAGAAAACAAACGGCGAAAGAAAACAACTTCGTTCTAGTAATATGGATCTAGGGCAAATTTTACAGTAGCAAAAACCTGTTTAAGTTGATTATTCGGAAAGAGGGTTTGGAGACGAAACTCCAGGCGCTTGAATCGCCTGATTCCGTTAAACGAGCGAAAAGTTATACTAAAACGAAAATCGGATCACAAATCGCGATCAGAAAATAACCGCGGAAAATCCGACGAAAAAGAAAAACGACGAACAGAATTTTTTTTAAACAGCACGGAAAACGAGTTGGCGATGAACCTCGAAAGGCGCGCGCTTCGGCGGCGGCGGCGGCGGGCGGCGGCTAGGGTTTGGTGGCGGGCGGGCTGGCGGCGGGGCTCTCCTCGGGCCGGGGCGGCGGCTTATATAGCCTAGGCCGGCGGAGTCCAAGCCGAATACGGCCCGAAGTCAGTTCCGTTTTTTTTATAATTCCGCTTGGAAGAAAAATAAAAAGAAATACTAAACGGACTCCAAAAATCACGAAATAAATTTTGCCGGGTTCCTAAAATCAAGCCCGATAAAGTGAACATTTATGTGGGCCCAAACTACAACTTTGAAAAACACGCATTTTTCCTAAATTCAAATAAAAATACCGAAAAACTCCGAAATAAAACTTATTTTATTTTTTTATTAAATCCTCAATATTTATATATTTTGGGAAAGTCATTTTATTCCCTCTCTCATATTTTTGTAATAGAAATAATTGATGATAAAATAAATAAAATCAAATGATCCTGTTTACATAATTTGAGAAAACTCAAATATGCAAATCACGAAATCCCCAACTCTCTCTGTGGGTCCTTGAGTTGCTTAGGATTTTCTAGGATCAAATCCAAAAGCAAAATAAAATATGATATGCATGATGACCTAATGTATAACATTCCAAATTGAAAATTTGGTATGTTACAAACCTACCCCCTTAAGATGAATCTCGCCCTCGAGATTCGGGTTGGCTAGAAAATAGGTGAGGGTGGTCTTTGAGAAAATCTTCCTCTCGCTCCCAGGTGGCTTCATCCTCCGTATGGTGGCTCCACTGAACTTTACAAAACTTGATAACCTTGCTGCGAGTAACTCGACTGGCAAACTCGAGGATCTTGACTGGTTTCTCCTCATAGGTCAAATTGTTATCCAACTGAATTGCTTCTAATGACACTGTGTCTCTCAAAGGTATGTCGGCCATCTCCACGTGACACTTCTTCAACTGAGATACGTGGAACACATCATGCACTCCGGCCAATTCTTCTGGCAATTCCAACTTGTAAGCCACTTCTCCCATACGCTCCAGAACTCGATATGGTCCTATAAATCATGGCGCTAACTTCCCCTTAACTCCAAAGCGCTTAATCCCTCGAAGTGGGGATACTCGAAGATAAACTCTGTCTCCAACTTCGTAAATTGTCTCCTTGCATTTAGAATCTGCGTAGCTCTTCTGCCTGGACTGGGCTACCTTGAGCCTATCGCGAATCAAGTTCACCTTCTGTTCAGACTCCTTAATCAAATCTGGTCCAAACAACTGGCGATCTCCAACTTCGTCCCATGACAACGGTGTCCTGCACCTCCTTCCGTACAAAGCTTCGAAAGGTGTCATCTTCAAACTGGTCTCATAGCTATTATTGTAAGAAAACTCTGCCTATGGCAAATTATCGTCCCAACTAGATCCATAATCTAGTGCACAAGCTCTCAGCATATCTTCCAAAATCTGATTGACTCTCTCGGTCTGTCCATCTGTCTGCGGGTGAAAAGCTGTACGAAATTCTAACCTAGTACCCAAAGTCTCATGCAACTGCTTCCAGAACTTTGAGGTAAACTGGGTTCCTCTATCTGATACGATGCTCCTCGGAACTCCATGCAAACATACGATCCTGGTCATGTATATCTTAGCCAACTTAGCACTGGTGTAAGTGGTCTTTACTGGGATGAAATGTGCTACCTTCGTCAATCGATCAACTACGACCCAAATCGAGTCATAGCCTGAATGAGTCCTTGGTAATCCCGTGATAAAATCCATGCCTAGCTTATCCCACTTCCATTCGGGTATCGGCAATGGTTGCAACAATCATGCTGGCTTCTGATGTTCTGCCTTTACTCTCTGACATACATCACAAACTGCTACATATTCCGCAATATCCTTTTTCATTCTGGTCCACCAGAAAATATCCTTCAAATCCAAATACATCTTGGTATTTCCTGGGTGAATCGAATATGGTGAATCATGTGCCTCTTGCAGAATCAACTTTCTGATCTCCGGGTCATTGGGCACGTAAACACGGTCTTCAAACCATAGGGTGTCGTGCTCATCCTCACGAAATCCTTTAGCTTTTCCTTTGCTCAGTTTCTCCTTTATTGCGGCAATCTCTTTGTCAGTTTTCTGAGCTTCTCTGATTCTATCCATCAAAGTTGACTAAATCTCTAGTGCTGCTACATAGCCTCTCGGAACTATTTCCAAACATAGTTCACGAAAATTTTCTGCTAACTCCTTGGGTATTTCTCCCGTCATTAGTGTACTGACATGACTCTTACGGCTCAATGCATCCGCTACTACATTAGCTTTCCCGGGATGATAATGCAATCTCATATCATAATCCTTGATGAGCTCCAACCATCTCCTTTGACTGAGGTTCAACTCTTTCTGCGTGAAAATGTACTTCAAACTCTTGTGATCCGTGTACACCTCACAATGATTTCCAATTAGGAAATGTCTCCATGTCTTCAATGCATGCACTACGGCTGCTAACTCCAAATCATGCGTAGCATAATTCAATTCGTGGGGCTTCAGATGTCGTGAAGCATACGAAACAACTCTTCCTTCCTGCATAAGCACTGCTCCAAGTCCTCGACGTGAAGCGTCGCAATACACCTCATAATCCTTGGTTTGATCAGGCAAAATCAATACTGGTGAGGTCACCAAACGTTTCTTCAACTCCTGGAAACTAGCCTCACACTCCTCAGTCCATTTGAACTTAGTATCCTTCTTCAGCAACTCCGTCATAGGCTTCGCAATCTTTGAGAAATTCTCAATAAATCTCCTGTAGTACCCTGCGAGTCCAAGAAAACTCCGGATCTCTCCAACCGTTGTTGGTGCTTCCCACTTGGTCACGGTTTCAACTTTAGCGGGATCTACTGCTATACCTTCTCCAGATATAACGTGTCCGAGGAATCCTACTTCCTTCAACCAAAATTCACATTTGCTGAACTTGGCGTATAATTGGTGTTCTCTGAGCTTTCCAAGTACCAAACGCAAATGCTCCTTATGCTCCTCTTCATTCTTTGAATATACCAGGATATCATCAATGGACACTACGACGAACTTATCCAAAAACTCCATAAATACTTTGTTAATCATGTTCATAAAATAGGCAGGCGTGTTAGTCAGTCCAAATGACATAACGGTATACTCATATAGTCCATATCTTGTGGTGAATGCTGTCTTAGGTATATCCTGTTCTCGAATCTTCAACTGGTGGTATCCTGATCGCAAATCGATCTTGGAAAATACCTTAGCTCCTTGCAATCGATCAAACAGATCGTTGATCATTGGTAGTGGGTACTTGTTCTTGATCGTTACTTCATTCAATCCTTGATAATCAACAACCATCCTTAACGATCCATCCTTCTTCTCCACTAGAAGTACTGGTGATCCCCAAGGCGAAGAACTTGGGCGAATATATCCCTTATCCAGTAACTCCTTAATCTGCTTCTTAATTTCCACCAAATCTTTTGCTGGCATCCTATATGGTCTCTTCGATATTGGCCCAGTGCCTGGCAAAAGCTCAATCAGAAACTCAATGTCTCTATCCGGTGGCATGCCTGGCAACTCTTCGGGAAAATACATCAGGAAAATCCTTTACCACTGTTACTTCCTCCTGCACAACTCCTGATAAGGAATTTACTTGTGTCCTGTTTGGCGCATGCCGGGATACATACTTGATCCTTCTTCCTTCTGGCGTTATGAGCAAAATTGTCTTACTGGCGCAATCGATGTTTCCTCCATACATCGACAGCCAATCCATACCAAGAATCACATCCAGACCTTGGGATTCCAAAATAATTAAATCCGTTGGGAAAACATGCCTTCCTATACTTAATGGCACTTAAGAACATCCTTGACTGGCCATGTACTCCGCTCCTGGTGAGCTTACTAGCATAGGTGTTTTGAGAATCCTAGTGGGCAGGCTATACTTTTCCACAAATCCCCTTGATATGTATGAATGCGATGCACCAGTATCAAAAAGAATTAGTGCAGTAAATGACTTAACCAAAAACTTACCTATTACTGCACCGGGCTGAGCTTCAACCTCCTCCACATTAACGTGGTTCACCTGTCCCCTATTAAAAGGGTTCGGCTTCTTTCCAGAACTTCCATTGCCGTTTTGTCCTTCAGGACAGTCATTTACATAATGTCCTAGCTTCGAACACTTATAGCAAGTGACGTGGCTCAAGTCCTTCTTGGCTGGGGTTGATGGGGTGCTGCGGTTCTATCCATTGCTTCCTCCATTCCCATTACCATTCTTGGTTCCATTGTGATTGTGCGAGCTACCTACTCCATGGGTATGCTGAAAATGTCCTCCCGGCCTAGGGGTAAAACGAGGCTTCTGCTGAGCTCCTGAATTATACTTTCCTTGTCCATACTTCCTCTTGCGGTTCTCAATTTGCTGCTGCTTCCCTTCAATCATAAGCGCACGATCTACCAACTCTTGGTAGTTGTTGAAGGTGGCTACCATCAGCTGCATACTCAACTCATCATTCAATCCTTCTAAAAATTTCTCCTGCTTAGCTGCATCCGTAGCAACGTCATCTGGGGCATAACCTGCTAGCTTACTAAACTCCTCCACATACTGGCCAGCTGTCCGTCCTCCTTGGCGTAAGTTACGAAACTCACGTTTCTTCATGGCCATTGCTCCGGCTGAAACATGGGCAGTACGAAAAGCCTGCTGAAACTGGTCCCATGTGACAGTGTCGACTGGGAAGGTGGCTGTGAAATTCTCCCACCAAGATGCTGCGGGTCCTTCTAACTGATGTGCGGCAAACTTCACCTTCTCCACATCTGTGCATCCCGCTGTGGTCAACTCTCTAGCTATCTTGCGGAGCCAATCATCTTCTACAATCGGCTCGGTGCTACTGGAAAACACCGGTGGATTCAGCCTAAGAAAACGGGCTAAGTGGTCAATAGGTGGTGGTGGTGGTGGGTTGTTATTGTTCCCTTGATTCTGATTCTGAACTAGCAACTGCATCAGGGTGTTCTGCTGCTGGATCAACTGGGTGAGCTCCGGGGAAAGGCAAATCCGGGGTCACGTCTCGGAGGCATCTGAGGGTTTAGAAAAGATGAGATATAAGAATAGAGGGGGTCTAAAGGGAAAATACTACCCATATGCACATGAGGCAAAAGCACACAATTCACTTCAATCAATCAAACAAAGGCATACAATCGATCTAGCTATCGCAAAAGTGCTCGGACTACTATATTTACATGGTGGACTACTACTACTAATGAGGTGGTCTACTAGAAATATTCTACGGTTGTAGACTCCATGATATCTGCTCCTGCTTCATCCACATAGTCATCATTGCTACTATCTTGTTCCGAGTCGGTGGCGTCAATGATGATGTAGTCCTCCGAGCTAATCTCCTTGGGTTCTTCGTCTTCATCTACTAGTGTCGGGCCTCCCATAAATATTCCTATCTTCTTAATCAGATCGTCATTCTTCTCCACCAATAATTCAATTTCTTCTTCATAATCTTCGCATGTAGCCTTGAGTTCTTCCTCTAGTTCCTTGATTCTAGTCTTTGCCTTCTTCAGATCTATCATATCGGCGCACATCTGATTCTCCTGGCGTCGAATGGGCTGGTTTAACTCCTGGATAAAAGCTACAATTGATCTATCCTTCCTGGTGCTGATCATCTCCCAGTGTTCATCTCGGCACCCACAAATCTGATAGATAATATCCTTAAGATCCTTGCGGTAGACTTCTCCAATGCGTCCCATGGCGATGTGAGCTGCCATGCTCTTTCCCAGACTCCAAGTTGGTGCATCAAAAGAAAACTCTATGGGCTCAGTGACTGGCATGAACGTCCTTCCTGGAACTTGAACTTGAATCATCCAGCGCTCTTCTTCAGGTAACGTGGTGTTGTAGGTTCCCGTGAAGCTTGGTATTCCTATGTTCAGGTATCTAGTGACTTCCTTCAAGTGGCGTCCAAAGGGTGTATCTTCATCCGGTTGTGTGAACTTGTTCCTTGCATCCGCCATCATAAAGAGTAGAAAAGATGAGAAGTCAGAAGAGAAGAGAGTGAGTAGTGATCTAGGTCTTTAGCTTAGTGGTCGTGTCCTACAGTCAACGTGTGCTCTGATACCATCTCTGTAGCGACCAGACCTCAAATAGTCTGATCTCTGTGCTCCGGTGCCATCCCTGGATTAGTAATGCTGACACCACACAGTACTCGGAGGATTTATAGCAGAGTAGCAATCACACACTTATTACATCGAGTGTCTCAAAAGAGAACTTATTACAATAAATATGGCTTAAGGCCATCTAGTGACGATAACAGCGGAAGGCTTGGAAGATAAGTGAGTCCATCAACTCCAACGGCATCATTGAGTATAGAACCACGACCTAAAAACTCCTTAATCGTCGTCTGAAAAGTCTGCAACATTAACGTTGCAGCCTGAAAACGGGTCAGCACATGGAATATGCTGGCAAGGTAACACATAGAGAGTAATGGAATGCAACAACTATACTATATGCATATTTGGCTGGTGGAAAGCTCTATGGTTACTGTTTTTTGCGTAAAGCCAATTTTCCCTACTTCAAAGGAATAAAATTAATTACTATCATGGTGGTTGTGAAACATTGAGAATGGTTGATAGCATTCTCAATCCCAATTAAGTAACATCATTAAAACCCAACAGTGTTAATTTTAGAGTAACATGTTGAGATTCACATGAAGATCCAGGTACTAGATACTCAAGATTGTCCATAACCGAGGACACGGCTAACCATGATTAGTTTGTTACACTCTGCAGAGGTTTGCGCACTTTTCCCCACAAGACTCGATCGCCTCCGTTTGGTTTCTCGCACTGCAGGGTGTTTAAGAAGACGGATGACCGAGACACAGTCTTTCAGAAGCGCTAGCACCTTACGACGGGTAGACCGGTACACCTACTTTCCCCTACATCTGCTAGTCTACCAGTGTAAGAGTTCGCACAACTTAGTCAACTATGCCAGAGCCCATAATGGCATGTGGCTGCACACGGAAGTTTCTAGTATGAATAATCTCATGATCCCTTTGAGCCTGGGTGGCGGTCCAAGAAAACAGGCAAGTCCTGGTAACCCCAGGTGCCTCAATCCACCCAGATGTGTGTTAGGTTGCCACCTTAGAT